>NC_080046.1:4253445-4553445 GCF_012489685.1 Lotus japonicus
TTATAAAGGGTTGCAACTAGCTTTTTGAGGAAGAGTCATTAAGAGTAGCTTGAATTCTAATTCTAAGGGTACTAAGGTGCAAGGTGGCAATTGCAGCAGCATCAACTATTACCCAACTTTATTATACTCCGAAGTTTTCAAGAGGGTATTGAATCAAAGAAAGAAATGACAAGATAAACAAGAAAACAAAAGAAAACCCTAATGGTAAAGTGTTTACTTTTCAAGAAGTTTTTGAATAAACTAATTAACCTGGTGCCCAGTTCACTAAATTAAGTTGAGGCCATAGCTAGTTGTAATAAAATAATTACAATGTACCCAAAATCTGACCTTGACTCTGGGAGCGTTGTCCAGGACCAGTCATGTTCACCGTTATCCCAAGCAATGAATAGAGCTTTAGCACCAAGCATGAAGCACTTCTTCCCACTCTTTTTTTTCAATTGAAAGCTCTGCATGCATTTCAGAATGGCACCCACTTGTCAATTGATCCTCTGATCGAAAATCCATAATCTGAGAAATTAAACAATCAAATGAGATTGATGATGAGAGTGGTTACCTTTTTACCATCGTCGATGACGACAGGGTGATCAGAGAGATCGAGGTAGAAGGCTTTCTTTGATGAAGCTTTAGCACGAGAAGGAGATTGGGAAACAATGGAATGAGAATCAGAAGGGAGAAAACGATCCCAGACAGCGTCAGAATCGGCAGCGGAGCGGAAGACCTTAGAAACGAGGGAGATCCTGGCGGCATCCACCGGAGTGGTACGAGACAATATGGCAGCAATACATCCTTCTGGCATCGACTCCATCGTTTAATTGTGTAAACCTAAATAACAATATAATGTATATATAGGAGTCATTAATCTAAATATTAATAAAATTTATTTTAGATAATATTAATAAAAATTAATTTGATAGAATGTCTGACTCTGACTAGGCTCCTTTTACTTCATCATCATGTCATGTCTTCGTAATATGTCTTCTTTTTGCGGTTT
This sequence comes from Lotus japonicus, assembly GCF_012489685.1. Lineage (NCBI taxonomy): Eukaryota > Viridiplantae > Streptophyta > Magnoliopsida > Fabales > Fabaceae > Lotus > Lotus japonicus. The sequence continues at coordinate 4,254,437 of NC_080046.1, forward strand.
TGTGGTAACCTTAATACACTTTGACTATCAAGTCAACATCCAGAAATAAGAATAATTATTAAAGTAAAAAATAATCAATAACTTATATATCATAATTCATTATGTGTATATGGCAGGTTATTAAAAATTTGGACTGAATTAATAAAGATATTTATCAAGTATATTAAATATTAACATATTAACAATTTTTATTCTCTTTAATATGATGGACCTCTTTACATGGGCCGAGATTTATTATATTTATTTTGTAAAAAAAATGCTAACAAATTATTAATTCATTTAAAAACTTTAAATATTCCTAATGATATTATTGAGTATAATAGTTTTTTGGATATAATTTATAGGCACTTTCGGTGTAAAAATATTCACATGTACAACTAATCATATTACTCCATTTTTTGTTTTGAAAAAATTAATTTAAATTTAATTATGAAATGAAGAATTGATGAATTCTTATAAATGGCTATGCAAAAAATTTTAAAAATTTAGTTAATAGTAATTATTAAACTCTTATTTTTTTCACAATAGAATATATTAGTTATTAATAAATATTTATATAGGAAAAAAGATATGAAATAGTTTCCATATATTAGTACAAAATATTAATGGAAATGTTAATTATTATAATTTGGTCAAAACTTGAAATAAATTAATTGCTCTTTCTATTATTAACTCTTTTAGTAAATAAAAAAATATACTTATAACGAATATATTAAATATTAAAATTACTTCAATATGGTTTTGAGTTTGCATCTGCTCTGCCACAGGTGTGGGTGCTATGGGCATTTGGCCTGGAACTGTAAAGCACCAGCCACAAAGAAGAACCCTAGGCAGGAAGAAGTTCACGCTCATGCTGGGACGTCGAAGAAGGTCAGGACTCAGGGCTGTGGCGACACAGATGCGAGGGTAGTAGTGGGCTAGGAGGAGGCGGCTGAAATCCAAGTGGTATCTAAATTCTAATTCGATTACAAAATCAAGGGCTAAATTGACTATTAACTCCAATTAAGTGGTTTATAAATCACATTATGCTGACATTACACTCATATTTCACACAACATCTTTGTTTCGGGATCCATGCTATTATGAACTATATGGATTGCCATATAAATTTAAACTTACTCATATGTCAACATCAATTATGATGAAAGAATTGCGTACATGCCCACTAGTGATAGTTAAGAGTGTCAATGTAATGGCGATTTTTTTTTTTTGTATTTATGGCAGCAAGTCAATTTTTATAATAGTGATAATTGAAAAAAAGGAACTATGATTGTGATAAGTAAATACAACGGAACAATAACTGAAGCATAATATCTATGTTGTTGTTCTTGATGAAATTAAGAGTCAATTAGAAAATAGTCAATCATAAATAGTGTCAACATTTAATATGAAAAAGAAAAAATATTCAATAACTACTACAATGAATAAAGAAAGGAATTGTTACTAGGTGTGTTTCGTTTAGTTTGCCAAAGATGTAGAAGAATAAGTACGCATCATGTATCGCATAAATTCTAACTAAAAATAAGCAGATTGAGAAATGTGACAGGACAAGCCAAGGAAGTATGAAATAACAAGAATGGATAACTTATCCATTAGTATTTTCCACAATACCTATAAAGGAATTCACCTCATATATAATGTTATTTCAAAACAGTTTCATGCAAGAATTCATTAATAAATGAATGCATTCTTATTATCACTATTTTATTCATTTAAACACAGAGCATGTTACTTGAACTACGTGAAATGTAACCTATCCTATTGGAGATAAATCTTATCCCTATGATTTATCAGAAAGTTGTAAAAGTAATTACAGAGATGGCAACATATGCTCTAATAACATTAATAAAACTGGGAAAAAAACAAAGGGAGTTCAAACAAACTCATCCCCAACTCGTTTAATCAAAGATGAGGTTTAAGACTGTAAATGTGTCAATATAAGAACTGAGAAATATCTTTTACAAAAGAAATAATATGACCTAATTGGAAACTCATACTAAAAACAATGACACAATTTTAAACAAAGTTAATACAAAGGGAGAGTACAAGAAGAGGGATAAACAAGGTTTGTGGTTTTCTTCCTTCAGAGAGTTTGGGCTAGACGTACGAGCAGGGCTGGGAACACCTTTGTCCTCCAGAAATTTAGTGCCCTCAAACAAGAAATTATCAAACAATAGTGATTCAAACATGTGGCTCTATGGAAATTAAGTTTGATTCATAAAAAAAAACAACTCAAAAGGTGACCATAAGATTGAATAAACCCGAGAAATACAAATAATTTTCGTTGTTACCGGTGGTTGTATATTGTGATTACAAGGGTTTTAAGCCAGATGTTAGAATTTAAGTTACATCATCATCACCACAAAACATTAAGGAACTTAAGGCAATGTGTGTGTAGGCCTTTTGACTTATGTACTATTGTACACTTGTTTATTTATATAATATGGGACTTCTTTGAGTTACATTTGTGTTACTCTAATATCAAATTACAGTTACTATGTGCTTTCGAAAAAACAACTATAAGTTAACAATAGGGGTAATTACACTATACCCTAAGATTGAGTCACTTAACGACAGTTGCTTGAACCGACAGTAGCATTACATTTTATAAAAGATCAACGACGGTAGGGTGAACTACCGTAATAAATAACTAATTTCTTTTATCCATTTGAAATTTACAACATATTTATGATTAAAGTTAATATTCAACTTCCTGGTTAAAATATTCTAGTAATGCGTTTACACGAGTTCAATTTCTAGTTCAATTAGAAGTTCATTTACCCGGGGCTAATATCCAAAACACATAATTATTCGAGGATACATAAACATAATCTTGTAATAAGAATTATGATGAGCAATATAGTCTGTCACAAGAAGACATCACATGCACATGGTACGTTCAAAACTTGAAGTTTCAAACCAGCAAGCACTATATGTCATCCAAGACACAAGACACAAGACCTACGTATGCAGAGTTCAGTGAGTTTGCTTAATTGTCATCCTTAGGCCTAACTTCTATTCCTTCAATAATGAGGCTGGTATTCCAACAACCATCTAACCGCACAACACTCATCTGAACTTCATCATCTTCCAGGCCTGAATTGAAGAACTCACCCATCTCAATCTCCAACCAATCATCGCTTCTCACACGCGAAAATCGTCCGGGCGCCTCGCGTTCCAATGAGTCTGGATTCAAATAGGCAATTTTAGTCATAATATGACTGCCTATTTTTCTGACTGCTAACACCACAAGAAATTTTTGAACGACATCAATAATCTTGAACACAAGAAAAGCTCCATACAGGGTATTTGGGGACAAGGAAAATGTGTTTATCATCCCATGAATTTCAAGCCAGCACAAATGCCGAAGCACACCAACTTCAGGAAACCTGTTCATAATTTTGCACAAGTTAAAAAGTTAAGGATATAGGAAAAATATGTCAAGTGTGATTCATTGCCTCTTTGCAGGAGTATTTGTACAATAGAATAGTGTTGTGGATATACTAAATGTGATCTAGGGTAATGCTAGCTAATACTTTCTCAGTAAAAAAAATTAATAACTCCAATACTATTGTTTTCAAAAGCATATTAGCTGTGAATAGATTATATCATATCAGATTGCTGAAGCGGTTAAATTTAAATATTTGACAGCTATGTAAGATCAAAAGTAGATCTTACAACACGGGAGAAGAAGGAAAAGAAGAAGTCCTTTCTCAACTTGACACGCCAACAAATCTAAATGAATATGCAAATTCCAATGAAGCGGAAATTGCCACGGGACAAATGATTTTCAGCGTGAAGTTGGATTGCACGTACACAAGTATGTGTGTAGATGTAATGAACTTTCTTTCGTAGCAACAAAGAATGGGAGGATCCAATTAACTTTGTAGCCAATAAAGAAGGAGTTGGTCTTGCTGCTATTATTTCATAGGGTTCATTAAGGCCTCACATTAACTAGAGGTATTGTGCTAAATAAATTCTTATAAAGGGTTGCAACTAGCTTTTTGAGGAAGAGTCATTAAGAGTAGCTTGAATTCTAATTCTAAGGGTACTAAGGTGCAAGGTGGCAATTGCAGCAGCATCAACTATTACCCAACTTTATTATACTCCGAAGTTTTCAAGAGGGTATTGAATCAAAGAAAGAAATGACAAGATAAACAAGAAAACAAAAGAAAACCCTAATGGTAAAGTGTTTACTTTTCAAGAAGTTTTTGAATAAACTAATTAACCTGGTGCCCAGTTCACTAAATTAAGTTGAGGCCATAGCTAGTTGTAATAAAATAATTACAATGTACCCAAAATCTGACCTTGACTCTGGGAGCGTTGTCCAGGACCAGTCATGTTCACCGTTATCCCAAGCAATGAATAGAGCTTTAGCACCAAGCATGAAGCACTTCTTCCCACTCTTTTTTTTCAATTGAAAGCTCTGCATGCATTTCAGAATGGCACCCACTTGTCAATTGATCCTCTGATCGAAAATCCATAATCTGAGAAATTAAACAATCAAATGAGATTGATGATGAGAGTGGTTACCTTTTTACCATCGTCGATGACGACAGGGTGATCAGAGAGATCGAGGTAGAAGGCTTTCTTTGATGAAGCTTTAGCACGAGAAGGAGATTGGGAAACAATGGAATGAGAATCAGAAGGGAGAAAACGATCCCAGACAGCGTCAGAATCGGCAGCGGAGCGGAAGACCTTAGAAACGAGGGAGATCCTGGCGGCATCCACCGGAGTGGTACGAGACAATATGGCAGCAATACATCCTTCTGGCATCGACTCCATCGTTTAATTGTGTAAACCTAAATAACAATATAATGTATATATAGGAGTCATTAATCTAAATATTAATAAAATTTATTTTAGATAATATTAATAAAAATTAATTTGATAGAATGTCTGACTCTGACTAGGCTCCTTTTACTTCATCATCATGTCATGTCTTCGTAATATGTCTTCTTTTTGCGGTTTTGTGGTAACCTTAATACACTTTGACTATCAAGTCAACATCCAGAAATAAGAATAATTATTAAAGTAAAAAATAATCAATAACTTATATATCATAATTCATTATGTGTATATGGCAGGTTATTAAAAATTTGGACTGAATTAATAAAGATATTTATCAAGTATATTAAATATTAACATATTAACAATTTTTATTCTCTTTAATATGATGGACCTCTTTACATGGGCCGAGATTTATTATATTTATTTTGTAAAAAAAATGCTAACAAATTATTAATTCATTTAAAAACTTTAAATATTCCTAATGATATTATTGAGTATAATAGTTTTTTGGATATAATTTATAGGCACTTTCGGTGTAAAAATATTCACATGTACAACTAATCATATTACTCCATTTTTTGTTTTGAAAAAATTAATTTAAATTTAATTATGAAATGAAGAATTGATGAATTCTTATAAATGGCTATGCAAAAAATTTTAAAAATTTAGTTAATAGTAATTATTAAACTCTTATTTTTTTCACAATAGAATATATTAGTTATTAATAAATATTTATATAGGAAAAAAGATATGAAATAGTTTCCATATATTAGTACAAAATATTAATGGAAATGTTAATTATTATAATTTGGTCAAAACTTGAAATAAATTAATTGCTCTTTCTATTATTAACTCTTTTAGTAAATAAAAAAATATACTTATAACGAATATATTAAATATTAAAATTACTTCAATATGGTTTTGAGTTTGCATCTGCTCTGCCACAGGTGTGGGTGCTATGGGCATTTGGCCTGGAACTGTAAAGCACCAGCCACAAAGAAGAACCCTAGGCAGGAAGAAGTTCACGCTCATGCTGGGACGTCGAAGAAGGTCAGGACTCAGGGCTGTGGCGACACAGATGCGAGGGTAGTAGTGGGCTAGGAGGAGGCGGCTGAAATCCAAGTGGTATCTAAATTCTAATTCGATTACAAAATCAAGGACTAAATTGACTATTAACTCCAATTAAGTGGTTTATAAATCACATTATGCTGACATTACACTCATATTTCACACAACATCTTTGTTTCGGGATCCATGCTATTATGAACTATATGGATTGCCATATAAATTTAAACTTACTCATATGTCAACATCAATTATGATGAAAGAATTGCGTACATGCCCACTAGTGATAGTTAAGAGTGTCAATGTAATGGCGATTTTTTTTTTTTGTATTTATGGCAGCAAGTCAATTTTTATAATAGTGATAATTGAAAAAAAGGAACTATGATTGTGATAAGTAAATACAACGGAACAATAACTGAAGCATAATATCTATGTTGTTGTTCTTGATGAAATTAAGAGTCAATTAGAAAATAGTCAATCATAAATAGTGTCAACATTTAATATGAAAAAGAAAAAATATTCAATAACTACTACAATGAATAAAGAAAGGAATTGTTACTAGGTGTGTTTCGTTTAGTTTGCCAAAGATGTAGAAGAATAAGTACGCATCATGTATCGCATAAATTCTAACTAAAAATAAGCAGATTGAGAAATGTGACAGGACAAGCCAAGGAAGTATGAAATAACAAGAATGGATAACTTATCCATTAGTATTTTCCACAATACCTATAAAGGAATTCACCTCATATATAATGTTATTTCAAAACAGTTTCATGCAAGAATTCATTAATAAATGAATGCATTCTTATTATCACTATTTTATTCATTTAAACACAGAGCATGTTACTTGAACTACGTGAAATGTAACCTATCCTATTGGAGATAAATCTTATCCCTATGATTTATCAGAAAGTTGTAAAAGTAATTACAGAGATGGCAACATATGCTCTAATAACATTAATAAAACTGGGAAAAAAACAAAGGGAGTTCAAACAAACTCATCCCCAACTCGTTTAATCAAAGATGAGGTTTAAGACTGTAAATGTGTCAATATAAGAACTGAGAAATATCTTTTACAAAAGAAATAATATGACCTAATTGGAAACTCATACTAAAAACAATGACACAATTTTAAACAAAGTTAATACAAAGGGAGAGTACAAGAAGAGGGATAAACAAGGTTTGTGGTTTTCTTCCTTCAGAGAGTTTGGGCTAGACGTACGAGCAGGGCTGGGAACACCTTTGTCCTCCAGAAATTTAGTGCCCTCAAACAAGAAATTATCAAACAATAGTGATTCAAACATGTGGCTCTATGGAAATTAAGTTTGATTCATAAAAAAAAACAACTCAAAAGGTGACCATAAGATTGAATAAACCCGAGAAATACAAATAATTTTCGTTGTTACCGGTGGTTGTATATTGTGATTACAAGGGTTTTAAGCCAGATGTTAGAATTTAAGTTACATCATCATCACCACAAAACATTAAGGAACTTAAGGCAATGTGTGTGTAGGCCTTTTGACTTATGTACTATTGTACACTTGTTTATTTATATAATATGGGACTTCTTTGAGTTACATTTGTGTTACTCTAATATCAAATTACAGTTACTATGTGCTTTCGAAAAAACAACTATAAGTTAACAATAGGGGTAATTACACTATACCCTAAGATTGAGTCACTTAACGACAGTTGCTTGAACCGACAGTAGCATTACATTTTATAAAAGATCAACGACGGTAGGGTGAACTACCGTAATAAATAACTAATTTCTTTTATCCATTTGAAATTTACAACATATTTATGATTAAAGTTAATATTCAACTTCCTGGTTAAAATATTCTAGTAATGCGTTTACACGAGTTCAATTTCTAGTTCAATTAGAAGTTCATTTACCCGGGGCTAATATCCAAAACACATAATTATTCGAGGATACATAAACATAATCTTGTAATAAGAATTATGATGAGCAATATAGTCTGTCACAAGAAGACATCACATGCACATGGTACGTTCAAAACTTGAAGTTTCAAACCAGCAAGCACTATATGTCATCCAAGACACAAGACACAAGACCTACGTATGCAGAGTTCAGTGAGTTTGCTTAATTGTCATCCTTAGGCCTAACTTCTATTCCTTCAATAATGAGGCTGGTATTCCAACAACCATCTAACCGCACAACACTCATCTGAACTTCATCATCTTCCAGGCCTGAATTGAAGAACTCACCCATCTCAATCTCCAACCAATCATCGCTTCTCACACGCGAAAATCGTCCGGGCGCCTCGCGTTCCAATGAGTCTGGATTCAAATAGGCAATTTTAGTCATAATATGACTGCCTATTTTTCTGACTGCTAACACCACAAGAAATTTTTGAACGACATCAATAATCTTGAACACAAGAAAAGCTCCATACAGGGTATTTGGGGACAAGGAAAATGTGTTTATCATCCCATGAATTTCAAGCCAGCACAAATGCCGAAGCACACCAACTTCAGGAAACCTGTTCATAATTTTGCACAAGTTAAAAAGTTAAGGATATAGGAAAAATATGTCAAGTGTGATTCATTGCCTCTTTGCAGGAGTATTTGTACAATAGAATAGTGTTGTGGATATACTAAATGTGATCTAGGGTAATGCTAGCTAATACTTTCTCAGTAAAAAAAATTAATAACTCCAATACTATTGTTTTCAAAAGCATATTAGCTGTGAATAGATTATATCATATCAGATTGCTGAAGCGGTTAAATTTAAATATTTGACAGCTATGTAAGATCAAAAGTAGATCTTACAACACGGGAGAAGAAGGAAAAGAAGAAGTCCTTTCTCAACTTGACACGCCAACAAATCTAAATGAATATGCAAATTCCAATGAAGCGGAAATTGCCACGGGACAAATGATTTTCAGCGTGAAGTTGGATTGCACGTACACAAGTATGTGTGTAGATGTAATGAACTTTCTTTCGTAGCAACAAAGAATGGGAGGATCCAATTAACTTTGTAGCCAATAAAGAAGGAGTTGGTCTTGCTGCTATTATTTCATAGGGTTCATTAAGGCCTCACATTAACTAGAGGTATTGTGCTAAATAAATTCTTATAAAGGGTCGCAACTAGCTTTTTGAGGAAGAGTCATTAAGAGTAGCTTGAATTCTAATTCTAAGGGTACTAAGGTGCAAGGTGGCAATTGCAGCAGCATCAACTATTACCCAACTTTATTATACTCCGAAGTTTTCAAGAGGGTATTGAATCAAAGAAAGAAATGACAAGATAAACAAGAAAACAAAAGAAAACCCTAATGGTAAAGTGTTTACTTTTCAAGAAGTTTTTGAATAAACTAATTAACCTGGTGCCCAGTTCACTAAATTAAGTTGAGGCCATAGCTAGTTGTAATAAAATAATTACAATGTACCCAAAATCTGACCTTGACTCTGGGAGCGTTGTCCAGGACCAGTCATGTTCACCGTTATCCCAAGCAATGAATAGAGCTTTAGCACCAAGCATGAAGCACTTCTTCCCACTCTTTTTTTTCAATTGAAAGCTCTGCATGCATTTCAGAATGGCACCCACTTGTCAATTGATCCTCTGATCGAAAATCCATAATCTGAGAAATTAAACAATCAAATGAGATTGATGATGAGAGTGGTTACCTTTTTACCATCGTCGATGACGACAGGGTGATCAGAGAGATCGAGGTAGAAGGCTTTCTTTGATGAAGCTTTAGCACGAGAAGGAGATTGGGAAACAATGGAATGAGAATCAGAAGGGAGAAAACGATCCCAGACAGCGTCAGAATCGGCAGCGGAGCGGAAGACCTTAGAAACGAGGGAGATCCTGGCGGCATCCACCGGAGTGGTACGAGACAATATGGCAGCAATACATCCTTCTGGCATCGACTCCATCGTTTAATTGTGTAAACCTAAATAACAATATAATGTATATATAGGAGTCATTAATCTAAATATTAATAAAATTTATTTTAGATAATATTAATAAAAATTAATTTGATAGAATGTCTGACTCTGACTAGGCTCCTTTTACTTCATCATCATGTCATGTCTTCGTAATATGTCTTCTTTTTGCGGTTTTGTGGTAACCTTAATACACTTTGACTATCAAGTCAACATCCAGAAATAAGAATAATTATTAAAGTAAAAAATAATCAATAACTTATATATCATAATTCATTATGTGTATATGGCAGGTTATTAAAAATTTGGACTGAATTAATAAAGATATTTATCAAGTATATTAAATATTAACATATTAACAATTTTTATTCTCTTTAATATGATGGACCTCTTTACATGGGCCGAGATTTATTATATTTATTTTGTAAAAAAAATGCTAACAAATTATTAATTCATTTAAAAACTTTAAATATTCCTAATGATATTATTGAGTATAATAGTTTTTTGGATATAATTTATAGGCACTTTCGGTGTAAAAATATTCACATGTACAACTAATCATATTACTCCATTTTTTGTTTTGAAAAAATTAATTTAAATTTAATTATGAAATGAAGAATTGATGAATTCTTATAAATGGCTATGCAAAAAATTTTAAAAATTTAGTTAATAGTAATTATTAAACTCTTATTTTTTTCACAATAGAATATATTAGTTATTAATAAATATTTATATAGGAAAAAAGATATGAAATAGTTTCCATATATTAGTACAAAATATTAATGGAAATGTTAATTATTATAATTTGGTCAAAACTTGAAATAAATTAATTGCTCTTTCTATTATTAACTCTTTTAGTAAATAAAAAAATATACTTATAACGAATATATTAAATATTAAAATTACTTCAATATGGTTTTGAGTTTGCATCTGCTCTGCCACAGGTGTGGGTGCTATGGGCATTTGGCCTGGAACTGTAAAGCACCAGCCACAAAGAAGAACCCTAGGCAGGAAGAAGTTCACGCTCATGCTGGGACGTCGAAGAAGGTCAGGACTCAGGGCTGTGGCGACACAGATGCGAGGGTAGTAGTGGGCTAGGAGGAGGCGGCTGAAATCCAAGTGGTATCTAAATTCTAATTCGATTACAAAATCAAGGACTAAATTGACTATTAACTCCAATTAAGTGGTTTATAAATCACATTATGCTGACATTACACTCATATTTCACACTACATCTTTGTTTCGGGATCCATGCTATTATGAACTATATGGATTGCCATATAAATTTAAACTTACTCATATGTCAACATCAATTATGATGAAAGAATTGCGTACATGCCCACTAGTGATAGTTAAGAGTGTCAATGTAATGGCGATTTTTTTTTTTGTATTTATGGCAGCAAGTCAATTTTTATAATAGTGATAATTGAAAAAAAGGAACTATGATTGTGATAAGTAAATACAACGGAACAATAACTGAAGCATAATATCTATGTTGTTGTTCTTGATGAAATTAAGAGTCAATTAGAAAATAGTCAATCATAAATAGTGTCAACATTTAATATGAAAAAGAAAAAATATTCAATAACTACTACAATGAATAAAGAAAGGAATTGTTACTAGGTGTGTTTCGTTTAGTTTGCCAAAGATGTAGAAGAATAAGTACGCATCATGTATCGCATAAATTCTAACTAAAAATAAGCAGATTGAGAAATGTGACAGGACAAGCCAAGGAAGTATGAAATAACAAGAATGGATAACTTATCCATTAGTATTTTCCACAATACCTATAAAGGAATTCACCTCATATATAATGTTATTTCAAAACAGTTTCATGCAAGAATTCATTAATAAATGAATGCATTCTTATTATCACTATTTTATTCATTTAAACACAGAACATGTTACTTGAACTACGTGAAATGTAACCTATCCTATTGGAGATAAATCTTATCCCTATGATTTATCAGAAAGTTGTAAAAGTAATTACAGAGATGGCAACATATGCTCTAATAACATTAATAAAACTGGGAAAAAAACAAAGGGAGTTCAAACAAACTCATCCCCAACTCGTTTAATCAAAGATGAGGTTTAAGACTGTAAATGTGTCAATATAAGAACTGAGAAATATCTTTTACAAAAGAAATAATATGACCTAATTGGAAACTCATACTAAAAACAATGACACAATTTTAAACAAAGTTAATACAAAGGGAGAGTACAAGAAGAGGGATAAACAAGGTTTGTGGTTTTCTTCCTTCAGAGAGTTTGGGCTAGACGTACGAGCAGGGCTGGGAACATCTTTGTCCTCCAGAAATTTAGTGCCCTCAAACAAGAAATTATCAAACAATAGTGATTCAAACATGTGGCTCTATGGAAATTAAGTTTGATTCATAAAAAAAAACAACTCAAAAGGTGACCATAAGATTGAATAAACCCGAGAAATACAAATAATTTTCGTTGTTACCGGTGGTTGTATATTGTGATTACAAGGGTTTTAAGCCAGATGTTAGAATTTAAGTTACATCATCATCACCACAAAACATTAAGGAACTTAAGGCAATGTGTGTGTAGGCCTTTTGACTTATGTACTATTGTACACTTGTTTATTTATATAATATGGGACTTCTTTGAGTTACATTTGTGTTACTCTAATATCAAATTATAGTTACCATTTGCTTTCTAAAAACAACTATAAGTTAACACTGGGGGTAATTACGCTATACCTTAAGATTGAGTCACTTAACGACAGTTGCTTGAACCACCAGTAGCATTACTTTTTATAAAAGATCAACGACGGTTGGGTGTACTACCGTAATAAATAACTAATTTCTTTTATACATTTGAAATTTACAATATATTTATATTTATGATTAAAGTTAATATTCAACTTTCTGGTTAAAATATTCTAGTAATGCGTTTACACAAATTCAATTTCTAGTTCAATTAGAAGTTCATTTACCCGGGGCTAATATCCAAAACACATAATTATTCGAGTATACATAAACATAATCTTGTAATAAGAATTATGATGAGCAATATAGCGTATCACAAGAAGACATCACATGCACATGGTACTTTCAAAACTTGAAGCTTCAAACCAGCAAGCACTATATGTCATCCAAGAAACAAGACGCAAGACCTACGTATGCAGAGTTCAGTGAGTTTTCTTAATTGTCATCCTTAGGCCTAACTTCTATTCCTTCAATAATGAGACTGGTATTCCAACAACCATCTAACCGCACAACACTCATTTGAACTTCTTCATCTTCCAGGCCTGAATTGAAGAACTCACCCATCTCAATCTCCAACCAATCATCGCTTCTCACACGTGGAAACTGGCCGGGTGCCTCGCGTTCCAATGAGTATGGATTCAAATAGGCCATTTTAGTCATAATATGACCGCGTATTTTTCTGACTGATAACACCACAAGAAATTTATGAACGACATCAATAATCTTGAACACAAGAAAAGCTCTGTACAGAGTATTTGGGGACAAGGAAAATGTGTTTATCATGCCATGAATTTCAAGCCAGCACAAATGCCGAAGCACACCAACTTCAGGTAACCTGTTCATAATTTTGCACAAGTTAAAAAGTTAAGGATATAGGAAAAATATGTCAAGTGTGATTCATTGCCTCTTTGAAGGAGTACTTGTACAGTAGAATAGTGTTGTGCATATACTAAATGTGATCTAGGGTAACGCTAACTAATACTTTCTTAGTAAAAAAAATTAATAACTCCAATACTATTGTAGGAGTAGTTATTTCCTTTGAATTAGTCTATAGTGGTGGGTTATTTCATTATTTCAGTTTCTCATATGTGTAAAGCTATATTTTAGCTAAGTTGTTTCTTTCAATAAACTGAATTCTTCCTTTCAATTTCCTTATCTTTCACATATGTGTTTTGGTTCTCAACACTTTCAATTTGATAAAGAGCACAACTGTTCATCAAGTTCAGAGAGTCGACGGGTTGTCTTATTTTGGGAGAGGAGTGCATCAAAGTCCAATTCAACCATGAGCGTTTTCTCTCTAAGGATAGCGTCTTTTGAATGCTCCAGCCCGGGCTTCTCTAAACCCTTTCTCTTATAATTTTGTTTATCATGTTGATTGGAATTTTTTGTGTTTGATTAATATAATTTTGTAACTCTCAGTATATATTATTTTCACGTTTGATTTTACTTCCAACAATCGTAGAGAGAAAAGTCTCTTTGGTTTTGAAAGTGTTTAAAAATTGTGTTTCAATTAATTAACATGTTTGCCTAGAATAATGTTTATGAGAAATTTTCTTATTGTTGACAATCAAGAACCCTAACAATTTGTGTTTTGACAATTTGTTCAAGCTTTGTTGAAGTAGTTGATGCGTATTTGTGTGAAAGTATATGCAATTTTCCATTGAAGTGTGGTTTTGTTTCCAGTTGCACTGTCTCTTTGATGAGTTGTAGTTTTAATCTAAAGATGCATTAGAACTAACGAAATGGAAAAATCAAATTTACCTATCTCGTTAAAATCCTAATTGAGTGATGAGTAATAGGCTTAATACATCAGAAGATCCCTATAATTGTAAAGGGAATCAAATTCAGGGCCTAAAAAATTTTCGCATCAAATTGGGTCCCTAAGAAATTTTTTTTAATTCAATTAAGGTCAAATGTTGTCAGACCTCAATTTTGTCATAGTCATCAATTACACGTGGCTTTTATAATTATTTTTTAATTAAAAATTTATAAAACTTTATTTTTTTTAATTCCAACACATTTATTTAAGTAGAAAAAAATTAAAAAACTTAAAAAATCCCTAATTTAAATAAAATCCCTTAACTAAATAATAACCTAATCTAATAATTTAATAATAACAAAAAAACATCAAATTAAATCATTCCTCTTCTGCACCTATCACGAGAGAGAAGAAACATATCACAAGTAGAACAACAGCGGTAGTATCCATCAAGAAGAAGAAGAATTCATTTTCCCCCAAATTAAATCATTCCTCTTCTGCACCTATTCTTTTTATTCTTTTGTTTATCCAAAAAAATCCATTCTTCTTCCCCACCCAACAAACCCAGACAACCAGAACCCCACCGCCCCACAACCCCGCCGCCCCCAACCCCACCTCACTTAGAACCCCGCCGCCCCTAATCCAGATGCAAATTTGAACTCAGCCTCACCAACCTAGATCCGACCCAGATCGAAGCATATCCGGACAAATTGATGCAAGGAGACAGAAAAGGTGCAGCAAGGCGAGCTTGAGTTTGGCAATGGCAGCAAGAAAGGGTTGGGTGTGGTGGTTGGGGTGGGTTTCGATTTTGCTGGTTGCAAGAAGATGAAATTTGGGTAGATGGTGGTGGTACGTGGGTTTGGAGGTGGGTTGGGGTTTTGTTTTTGGATTCTGGATTTTTGGTGTGGTTATGGGTTTTCAATGGTGGAGAGGGAAGAGGTGAGGAAGGTTGCAGGGAGTGTTCTGTTTTATTTTTAGATTTAGGTTTTTATTTACATTAGAGATTTTATTAAGTTTTTATTTTTTATTTATGCTTTAATATATGAGTTGGATTTAAAAAACTAAGTTTTAGGAATTTTTTCAATTAAAAAAAAATTTAAATGTCACGTGGAAAAGCTGAGTAGGTTAAAATTGAAGCCACTTCAGCATCAGACACACTTTGTCCTTAATTGAATTAAAAAAAAAATTCTTAGGGACCCAATTTGATGCGAAAATTTTCCAGGCCCTGAAACTGATTCCCTTTACAAATTCAGGGGCCTTCTGATGTATTAAGTCTGAGTAATAGCTAATTTTAATCTTTAGAAGTTTATAGTTTATGTTAGTTAAATTTCTATGCTCTTTTTTTATTTTTGAAATGCAAAGAAGTTTACTTATTTAAGGCTTAATTGTACTTTTGGTCCCCTAACTATTGTCTTCTTGCAAAAATCGTCCCCAAACTTCAAAATTAGCAAAAAAACGTCTCAAAGTTTACATGTCGTTGCACTTTTGGTCTGCCGTTTGTCTTCCGTGAGAAAACTAACGTGAGAAGCTGATGTGGCTCCCTCACGTGACTTTCTTCAGAGAGCTTGATGACTAGACAAGTCACATGCTTATCACGTAACTCTAAATTTTGACCCACATTTGTTGATTGTGATTTTACTGGATATTCTTTGCATAGTAATAACATGAATCTATAACTACAGTCAGTAGTATAAATTTTACTGAAAAATAAAGACATCTTAAATGTGATAAAAGTCTATTTGAAATTTGATACTCCCTCCGATCCTATTTATAAGCATGAAAGAGAAGAAAAATCTTGGTCCTTTTTATAAGAACCAAATGAAAGTTTGAGCTATATTAATTAATTTTTTCCAATGATGCCCTTATTAATTCTAACTTGTAAAATGTGTCTCATTAATTATTCTCTCTCTTTTCCACTTTCCAACACTAATAATAAAGGGTAATTTTGGAAGTTCATTTTAATTTAAGACAAATTTAATGCATTTTATCTAGTTTAACTACATTTCTTAAACTATGTGAATTTTTTTTTTGTTGCTTATAAATAGGACCGGAGGGAGTATTTTATGGTCCCTTCTTCCATAACTTGAGCTCGAAGAAGGAACTCGTAAAAGGGCCAGAGCCTCGGGATGGGCTCCTCCCAATGATTGGGAGCTTACCGTTTCATGTTCTATAACACTCCCCAACGGGGTTATAGTCTTGTCGACTTTGCGCCGAACATAATTCCTTCTTGTTATTATTGGTTTTGCAATTATTATGCTTGCACTAGTTCTATGGTTGTTGTCTCTGAGAACTGTCATGTTGTAGTTGTAATTATTTCATGTAAAAAATTGCATTGGCCTTTGTGTTCAACGTTCTCTGTGCTTCCCTGAGATGTTTCCTCCATCTATGACTTATGTTGTGCTTCTCTAATATTTTTCAAAAAAGTAGTTTTCAATTTTTAACTGTTTAACTAAATTAATATATATATATATATATATATATATACCGCTTAATTATTTGCCTCCTCTTTATTGCTTGCAAATAGTATATTCCAAATTAATATCATTCGATTTTTTCATGATCGCATTTACAAAATTAAGCAAAGTACTGAATTACCAAATAATTCAAATAGATGTCATTATTTGAGATGAGACCAGTGACTAATAAATTGATAGTTTTATAATGCAACACACTAAAAGATCTAACACCAATGACAAGAACTTATTGAAAAAGATGTAACGCCCAGTAAAAAGATAAGCCTTTTTCAGAGAAAGGTGATGAGGTGAGTTGTATGGAACATAACAACAAAATGCTGTGATACAAATATAAGTTCTAGTGCCAAATCTGATGATTGTGTCTGCCCTGCCCCAAATCCACCCTCTGCCTTTGTTCAATGAAAACTTACCAACTGAACTCAGTGTAGACTGTAGATATCACCACCAGCAGTACATGGACATCAGTATTTAATAGCTATTATCTATGATAACTGTTGTCTAGAAAAATGCAAGAAATGCAAGAGTTGTTTGTGTCAAAACTAACAGTATTATTTGACAGAAATCATGGGAGGGGAGGTTGTGGGTTAACTTTCATTTGTGTTTCGTATAATAACTTTTAGCATTTTCCATTGTCTAATATACAAATTATGCGATCTCAAATTTACGCCCCTTCCATTTTTTTCCAATCTAACATGAGTGAATAGGATGACTATTTTTGCCAATTGGAAGAATATCATAATGATGATTGATTTCCTGTTCCCAGCTTTATTCTGTTGATAAAATCGTCAACTGACATGGTTCCAAGCTCCCCACCAAATCTGGATCGAACTGTAACTGTTCCTGTTTCAACTTCCTTTGAGCCCACAACAGCCATCAATGGAATTTTCTGCTTCTCTGCATTTCTTATGAGCTTTGGCAGACGCTCTCCATGACAAACTTCAGCTCGGATGCCATACATTTTCAGTTTGTTGGTCACATCATTGCAGTATTCAAGCTGTGTGAAAATACAGAAAATTTTCCTCATTAATTCACTGGTCATGGTTTGTTCTCATAAAGTTGGAAAGAAAATAAAGTCTACAGAATATAATTCAGAAGTCTGCAGCGAGTTCTAAAATTAACAGATAAATGCTTCCCAGTGTAAATCATACTATTAGCTGTTTTGGCTTTCTTCCTATGTGGAATCCCTCATATCATAACCCATTCATTTGTCAGAGACAGACAGTTCAGCTTTTCTCCATGAACTCGACAGGGTTAACCAATCTCAGAAGATATACCAAAGCAGTATAAATAGGATCACCATATATAAATGAACCAAAGTTTTCTATGTAGTCCTTAGTTGCATTACCTGGGCATCAGTAACAGGTAAAACTCGAGCTTGTACTGGAGAAAGCCATAATGGAAAATCACCAGCATAATGCTCTATGAGAACGCCAAAGAATCTTTCCAAGGATCCAAGCACTGCTCTGTGGATCATTATAGGTCTCTTTTTTTCAGTGTTTGAGTCAACATATGTAATGTCAAAACGCTGTGGTAAATTAAAATCAACCTGTTCCATTTGGATGAGGTAAATAGAGAATTAGTTTCATTCTAAATTAACCAAAACGCAAGAAATGAACAGCTTTAACCCCAACAAATGACAATCGTAAGAGATTTAAGACAGCTTTAGCCCCTAACACGAGCATGGACATCGCAAAAACTCATTGTACCTAGTGCCGAAATAAGTGAGGGTGCAAGACTTGGACTACTTGGTCATGGAAAATTTAATGCATGGCACATTTGAATATACAGATAGTTTCAATAACTCATTAAAGTTATTTTTAGCAAAAGAAATTATTTCAAAAACAACTATCACCTTTTTCAACTTCTGCAACAGGTTATTTTAATATGCTAGAAGAGTAAAAAAGCTTATATTGGTTTATTTAGCTATTTAAATATGAGCATCAAAACAGGGTAACAATATTTCAAATGCAATAAGCTGAAAGTAAGCACTTCGATAAGAGGCTAGGACCAATACTGGCAAGGAAAATAAGTGTTTTAGATTTCAAAGTTAGGGAAGTCATGAATTACCTGTATGGTTGAACACTGCCACTTCCTACCAAGAGCATCCTCAATCTTGATATCGATCTTTGGCCCATAAAAGGCACCTCCTCCATCATCAATTTGATAGGTCCAACCTTTATCATCCAAAGCATTTTTTAAAGCAGAGGTAGCTTTTTCCCAAATATCATCATCTCCAACAGATTTTTCAGGCCGTGTGGACAAATTCACTTCATATTTGTCAAAGCCAAACTGCAACAATATTTGTTCCGTAAGATCTAGGACGCCCCTGATCTCATCTTTAATCTGGTCATCTAAACAAAATATGTGTGCGTCATCCTGTCAAAATGATAAAGAAGTCCAACAAGAACATATTTATCAGAATGCAATTCGCAAGACGTAATAAAAACCAAATGCAGCAACTTGAAGATGGATATACAATATTTCACATTAAGGTATAACAAGCCATAAACTAAAAAAGGGGACGAAAAAAACTCAAAAAGGGTGCCCAGTGTATAACAGGATCAAACATTTCAATATGATCTGAGTAGTCAATAAGAAAATGAGCAAAGTATAACAGCAGACCTGGGTGAAACCTCTAACACGGAAAAGGCCATGTAAACTTCCAGACAGTTCATATCTATAAACAGTACCCAATTCTGCGACCCTAATAGGAAAATCCCGATATGAATGAAGCTTCCTTTTGTATACCAATATATGATAAGGACAATTCATAGGTCGAAGTTGATAAAGTTCGTCTTCAATGCTCATCTGATCATACATATTCTCTTTGTAGAAGTCCAAATGACCACTGATCTTCCAAAGATCAG
This sequence comes from Lotus japonicus, assembly GCF_012489685.1. NCBI lineage: Eukaryota > Viridiplantae > Streptophyta > Magnoliopsida > Fabales > Fabaceae > Lotus > Lotus japonicus. Next base: position 4,274,037 of record NC_080046.1, read on the forward strand.
CTTTTGCCACATGTGGTGTGTACAGTAGATCATAACCACGTTCAATGTGAATTTTTTTCCAAAAATCTTCAATTATGTGTCTCACAATAGCTCCCTTCGGATGCCAGAAAACCAAACCTCCACCAGCATCATCCTGTGTAAAATTCAATTATGTTACATGCAAAATTTCATCATGAATCAACAGTTACTTACCCACAAACTTAAGAGAATTAAAACGGAACACTAATTTATATCTAATAATTCATCAGTACAATCTAAATAAAAAGCAAAATCAATGTGTTGAACAATATAAATAGCACTAATAATCGAACCTGTATAGAAAACAAATCAAGATCTTGCCCTAGACGCCTATGATCCCGACGCTTAGCTTCTTCTTTGAAGTGAAGGTAAGCTTTCAACTGCTCTTCATTCTCCCATGCAGTGCCATATATCCTTTGCAACATTGGTTTCCTTTCATCTCCTCTCCAGTAAGCCCCAGCAATAGACTCAAGCTCAACCGCTTTCTTGTTAATATTTCCAGTAGTTTCAACATGAGGTCCAGCACAGAGGTCCCACCATTCCTCGCCTTTAAGGAAAAAGGAATGTAATGTGAGATTATAAAACAGATGAAACTCCTCAGGCAATAACTTTTTCTTAATGCAGTGAGAAACCTGCAAAGCACTCTTTCTGAGAACATCCATGCTTCTTCATTGTTATTCTACTTTACACTTCCATCTTCATAGTTCCAATATCAGAATCAGACACACTACATTTTCCATTTTCATTCTGCCGAAGCATATTAATTGATCAAGTTAAAGATGCAAAAGAAGTTCAGCGCTCTAAACGATACAATTGACTTCACATGTACTAACCCTAAACACATTGAGGCAGATTCATACAGCAACCCTTATCTCTCTCTAGTCTGACCAGAATGATTAGTATACACATACATGGAGTGTAACAATCATGAACCTAGATCACACAATCACCGTTTCCTTTCCTCTCTCAAGTCTCCTCGCTCTCTAGCTTTTAAGCTTCAACATTCAGGAATAAAACTGGAGAAAAGTGGAAAAAGCCAGAAGGATACCAATATGATAGATTGTGATGGGTTCTTCCTTAATGCTTTCCAAAATCTCCATCTTGTATGGTTCATTCAAAGCAAATATTCTTCTATGAGCTTCATCTCTTGAAACTTCTTCTCTCACAAGGGGTAAATTTTTGCTAATAATTCGATCCTACATACAATGAAAGAACTAAATAACTAAGTTCCCTGAATTGATAGTGTGATGCAAAATTTGAGGCACATACACAAAGTACATAACTACAAAATATAAAAAAGTGGAATGGAACTTAGATCTAATGAACTAACTCTGCTTACCATCTCTTTCTTGATTCTCTTCAAATCTTTATCAGTCAAAGGTTCCATATCAAAGTCATAATAAAACCCATTTTCAATCCAAGGCCCAATGGTGACTTTCGCATGAGGGTAAAGCTTTTGAACGGCCATTGCCATCACATGCGCACACTGCATGTCCACAACTTATTAGTGAAACCGAAGATACAGAAGCATGCAGTGAACACTATCATCAGTATTTTGTGGCACAGAAAAGGCAAAGATTTTGGTAGTACATAAAACACTAGTTCTTTATTAAGAATAGTAAATGAGTAAACTCATCCACACTAACTTTTACTATTCATGTTCACCAACACATCAATATTTCAGAACAATTATTAACGGCGATGTTATGACAGAAATAACTTTGCTAATAATATGCAGGTCTCGTTAAAGTCTTACATTTACATTAATTGAAATAAATATAAAAGGCAAAAGTAAAACATTATATTGCAATATTTTGCATATAGTGTTAGCAATATGTATAACTAGTTCTAAGTTGCCCAAAAAATATCTTATCCTAACATTGAATTAGGGAACTAAATATTTTAACTTAGATCTTAAAATAACACCCCTTCATCCCCAACCAAAAAACTATGTTTGGCCAGGGGATTTTAGAAAAAAAAGAAAGGAAATTAATTTATTGTATAAAATTAGTAAAAGGTTATATATATATTTTTTATAAGCAAGTAAAGGTTATATAATATTCATAAGAAATAATAAGACACATAAATAGTCAATTTTATTCTAAATGACATGTGTCGGCAATTTTAGAGTGTGTTTCATAAACAACTTAATTAAAAGCTTAATCATAAGCTAATTTGGTAAACGTATTGAAATAACCTCGAATTAGCCTATAGGCCCAGTTTGGAAGAGCTTATTTGAGCTTATCTGACAGCATAAGCTCTTATGTCAGTGTTTGGGAGGGCTTATGCAAACAGCTTATGACCTGCCATAAGCTATTTTCAGCTTATTTTCATAAGCTACTCAGGATAGCTTATGAAAAACAGCTTATGCTTATATACAGCTTATTTTTAATTTATTTCAATAAATTTTCAAAAATAGCTTATGAATAAGCGCTTATAACTATGACCATAAGTGCTTAATTAAGCTGTTTTTCCAAACGGGGCCATAACTAAGTATTAGCTTCTCTAAACATCTTATGAAAAGAAATTCAAAACAACATATAAGTATGTTTATCCAAACGTTTAATTTACACTAAAAAAAACATGAACAATTAAAGTCACTGAAAAATCAAAAATGACAAAATTGAAGTTTATTTAATCTTTTGAAAACTAAAACAATCGACACCATATCCAATGTCAATGAATATATAATCGATGATTTATTATTTCATTTCTATTAAATTTTAAAAAAATATCAAACTATAAACTATCCACTTGAAATCAAAATTTCACCATCCCCAAATCCTCATTTTCTTAATATGAACATGTGCACATGCAAAACGACAGAAAGTGGCAGCTAAACGCAACTGAGAGCAGAAAGCAGTGCGAAGTGAAAGAAGAATTGACATTACCGTGTGGCGGATTCTGAGAAGCGTCCCAGAGGATTCGTTAGTCGGAAGAACAATCGGGTCCGGGTTCGGTTGGGCGAGGGGCTGGGAGGAGTCGGCGGTGACGGCGGCGAGGGTTGAGTGGCATTTTGTGGGTGGAGAGAGGAGGAGGGAGCTGAAACGTCTTTGTGATGATTTGAAGAGAGGAATCGAAGAGGGTGAATGTGCTTGTGTTTGTGTTGTGAAATGAAAAGCTGTGGGTATGGCAACGGTGAAGGTCGCCATTTTCAGAGAAGAAAGAAGCAGATGATGATGAGAGAGTAGGGACTCGGACTCATCCACGCTCATCCATTCTGTGTCCACAATATATGTTTGCTTTTCTGAATTTCTTGCACTTCATAAAATTATGTAATAAATTAAATAAAACAAAAATAAAATAACATTTCCTTCTTTCCCACATATGTTTTTTTTTTTAAATAAGGTATCCATCATAGCAATGAACTAGGATGTTTACCCGTGCCGATGCACGAGGGCATATTTCCAAAGATATAATAAATTTTTTTTTAATATATGGAATAATTTTTTGTATAAATTAAAAATAAATATAATTATTATTGTTTATTTGATTAGTTTGATTATGATATAATAATATAATAAATTATATGATTTTTGTATTTTTTTTTCGTTTTTTTCTATCTCCAAATAATTATACATAATTTATAACATATAATATATGTGATGTTTTTTGGTACATCGGATTGATAAATTGGATCATCCAGGAATTGATCTATGGACCTCTCTCACTCAACGCATGAAATTATAATAAAATTTGCTCTTTTTGTTATTTTTAATATTCATAACTCGTTTTATATGGAGTTATATTTCAAATGGTAACTTTTGGAACCTTGCATGAAGATTTGGCTACATTTTAAAATATTCAAAAAATGATCTTTCGTCGTAAAATAGCGAATAAGTCTCAATTCTTCATTAGAGCGAGAATAAGACTTTTCTATGGTCTTTATGACGATGTATGTTTGATTTCGTGAAGTTTTACTGTAATATTCATAGGGTTTATTTTCGAAGTTCAGGAAAGTTTTTTTTTGCCTCTGCACAAGTTTTATAGAGAACTTCCGGATGATAAACGAGCGTTTTCAGGACCCCGTTTCAAAAAAATTAGTATCACCAAACGATTCCAATTCATGAAAGGATTCCAATACTAAAATAAAATTTTCGTGACACTGGGAAATTTTTGGGTCGTAAACAAGTCAATTTCGGGGCATTTGGCTTCGAGATATATTGAGGCTTATGGAACAAGCCTTAGTTGTGTGGTGAATAAGTACTCACCTTGATGATTTTTTAGGATAAGACCAAAGTGAAACCCAGAGAGAGAGAGAGAGAGAGAGAGAGAGAGAGAGAGAGAGAGAGAGAGAGAGAGAGAGAGAGAGAGAGAGAGAGAGAGAGAGAGAGAGAGAGAGAGAGAGAGAGAGAGAGAGAGAGAGAGAGAGAGAGAGAGAGAGAGAGAGAGAGAGAGAGAGAGAGAGAGAGAGAGAGAGAGAGAGAGAGAGAGAGAGAGAGAGAGAGAGAGAGAGAGAGAGGAGAGAAAGAGGGGGAGAGAGAGAGAGAGAGGGGGTTGTTAAATGCATGCGGGTATTCCTGATGCGATTATCTTAAATTAGAAACACGAACTTGTGAGAGGCGCAGCGTTTCCGTTGTTGGCCAACCATGATTCATATCATGCATGCATATGTTGTTTTCGCTGAGGACATTATAGAAACCAAGCCTTCAATATACCAAAAGGTTACCACCCTTATGGCATTCACAAGTGAGACAGTCGGTACCACATTGGGTCTCAAATCGAATAACTGATGTCCCACTTGTTAATTGACAATCCCGAGTCAGAGAGTTCGTACTATGTTGGGTATCAGATCGACTGAGAGATATCTCGCATGCCTTAGTAATAGTTGGCGTTTGTATCTGGATCATTGTGGAGCATTCATTGCACGAGCATAGCATACAAACTAACTACGAGTTATTGATCATGTATGTTGCTTGTTTTAGTTGAACTGATAATATGTGTTTGTCTTCTATGATGTTACTTCTCTTGAGATACATGTGATTGCTTGTATTTTCTATTATTATAAGTTGTTATGCATCGTATCATCCTATGATGAACTATTATTCGAAGTTGACCCTCGCACTTCTTTCACTGTGAATGTATTGAGTGTGTCTCCACCAAGCTATGACGAGTTGATGAGGAGGAGATGCACGACGCGCTCTAAGCAAGAGGAGGTGGACATCAAGGATCAAGTAGATCAGACAGGGTGAATGAGCGAGCGTGTTGTACACCAGTGGATCGTTCACACTTCACATTGTTCCAAGGCCGAGTCGACTGGTCTCTAGAGTAGTACTCACATAACTACCCAGTTTCCGTGCCAGGGCACTCATGATGTGGTCTCCATGGGAGAAATATGTCGCTTCTTCACCTCTTTTGTGCTCGACCTTCGAGCCGCGTGGAGAAGGTGACAATTTCTTTCCTTCTAGCGCTCGTGAGACGGCGAAAGTTCCTCTGAGGACTCATTGTCGTAGAGTCGAGGGGCATGGTAGGTATGTGATGACCCGAGTATCTGAGTTATTTTTCTAGTTTATTTTTATGCATTTAATATATTATTTAGGGTATTTTAGTCATTTTAGGTCACTTTAAGATTAGTACATGCATTTTATTATTTTTACGTGTTTTTAGTATTTTTTTTATATTTTTTATTTAGATTTTATTAGGATTCTCGAAATAATAAAGGAGAGCTGATCTAGTACTGATGATCCACAGGAATTACCATGCACGCGTAGGAAATTTGATGGCGGCTCTTTCGTCATGGCTCAATCATTTGGAGGTCTGCCATAAGACCGTAGGTCGCACTACACTGGATTTTAACCTTCAAGCTAGCTCCAATAGTAAGCAGACACGTGGCAATTGAATTAGATTGGTTTTGAGACGGAGAAAATAACGTGATTGGAAGATGGAAAAAGCAATTATATATTAGGTTTTTGGCTTATTTGGGGAAAACGTGATTGGCAGCCAAGGAAGAAAGAACCTAATAAATCAGTAGTGAATTGAAGCTTTTCTTCCTCTCCCTATTCACGCCGTTCTCCTCTTCTCATTCACGCTCTACCACCTTCTGTTATATTTCTCTTATGTTTCTTTTATCTCGGCTGCCAATCACCTTTTTTTTATATATACTTGGGTTGTCTCCCAAAAAGTACAATTCTATAATCTTTGTTAGACTCTCCTCCCCAATCTCGTGTTCTCTCAGTCTCAAATACATCAAAAATCAATCTAATTCAATTGCCACATGTCTGCTCACCATTGGACCTAGTTTGAAGGTTAAAATCCAGTGCAACGTGACGCACGGTCTTATGGCAGACCTCCAGCATGATTGAGCCATGTGTCAAAGATGAAACAACACCCGTCAAATTTCCTATGTGTGCCTGCATGGTAACTCCCGTGGACCATCAGCATCAGATCTTATTCTGAATATCCTAATAAAATGCATGTACTAAGCCTAAAATGACCTAAAATGACTAAAATACCCTAAATAATATATTAAAATGCATAAAAATAAACTAGAAAAAAGACACCCAGGTCAGCAATATGCCTTCTCTAGTAGAGTGCTTGCTGTGTTAGTACAAAGCATGCAGATTTTGACCAGTCGTGTCTGTATTTTGTGGGCTAGGGTAGTTCCTAACACGTTGCTTTTGTGTGGTTCTCCTGCGCGGGAATCACGAGTAATAGTCGGATATATGGAGTCATTAAGCTTTGAAAGTTGTCTTGAGTTGACTATTTTCCTTTCTTCTAGCGTTGTATATTATATTGCTTTTGGTTGTCGCCTACGGGCTTGTTGTGAATAGGTATGGTTGGGTTTACATCTACTTATGGACTTTAATTATGCATGACATTTTTTGGTAGGATTTTGAAAACAAACAAAAAAACAAAAAAAAATACCGGACCTTTTTATGCTACCTCAAAGTAAACATATTCATTTCTAGAAAGGTTACTAACTTACTATTATTATTATGCACTTTTTATGCTACCTCAAAGTAAACATATTCATTTCTAGAAAGGTGACCAACTTACTATTATTACCCTGCAAGTCGGGGCGTTATATCTCTTATTGTGAGTTCTCACATGAAATGGCTCATCAACAATGATCGAACTCATGACCTTAGGTTAAGGGACGAAGTAAGCTAACGACTACGCTACACCTCATGATTCATATGTTTATTATTTATATCCAATCATTTTTTTTGTTACATCTTTAAGATAAATTGCGCCCATCAGGGATTTGATCTCTAGACCTTCCTCACCCGACCTACATGTCCCCAAGGTTTTACCACTTGAGCTATCATTCGGGGACATATCCAATCATATTTTAAAGATATGTTCTTATTTAAATTTATAAAAATTTTAATTAAATGAAATATCCAATCTTTTGTTCAAGAAAGCACAATCTAATCTATAGAAAACATCAAGTAAATAACAAATAAAGAGATAAATGAATAAAGAAAAGCACACATAATTTGTATTGCTCACTTTCAAAAACACAAGAGCTAGTCTCGACTCAATACTTACTAAGGATTTTCACTATATCACATGCATTAACGACGAGATCACCAATAATTAACAGTTTTATGTATGTTTGATCATAATACCCATCAAACCAAGCATCTCCTCATTCTTGGTCCGTGTAATTTGCAATTCCAAAGTGACCTGTCAAAATAATTAGGAACAAGGCATTAGAAATCAGACAGCCCATTACTGGCTCAAAACCATGATAAGTACCAACTGTACCATAAATATGAAATGTTTTCAAGCCCTTTGGATGAAACTAACTTAGAAGATAGATCTTTCAACTTTACAGCTATGGACATACATGAGATAAACATTTCAATCATATATTAAAACATTTATGATATTCCTTAGCTCAATTTACAATAATAACTTGCCTATACGTCCTATGGAATAAGAACAAAGAAAATGTAACTTCAGCAACTAGTTAGGGCGCACTGAAATTAACTATGCTCACCTCTTTGAAGATGTTACTATGTGAAGTTTGCACAAATCCCTACACCAAATCCATGAGCTAAGTCAATCTTGGAGAATTTAATAACCATTTGAAGCTAAAAAGCAAAATGTTGAGAGACAACAATTCAGATTAAGTTAAATATGTGATGTGATGGTAACACATGTCATGGCTTTAATATGAAGGGAAAGATAGAGAAGTAGTAATGGGATTCACAAACCAATTTTCTGAATAGGTTAATGGATGCAACATTTGATTCTCCAATTTTAACTTGAAAGGTATTGATTCCCAACTTCTCAACAGCAAAGGCCATCATCATCAGAACAGACTCCTTTCCTAGTCCTTTTCCACGGCTATGCTAGCAAAGAAAGAAGTGATAAAAAGTGAGAATGAGGAGATTTAACTCTTGTTAAGGACCAAATCAATCCAAATCCAGAGGATGTTAGATGCATATTGCAGAACCAGGAAAGGCTTTTGTTTCTAGCACTTGTATAACCATGTGAAATAAAAGTTAAAGCAAAGATGATAGACTTATAGAACTAACAAACAACGTAATCTTTCGATAAGTTTGCTCATGAATCATGGTCTACACTGTTTAATTAATATACACAGTTCATAACAGGGAAAATGATTGAATAGAACTGTCATTTAAAATTGCAATGGATGCACTTAATTTCACATTATATGTAATATGGTTCAGGTGTGGCTGTGACCACTGGGCAGAGGAGTTTTAATTCATTTCTCTTCCTTTATATCAGTGTAGTAATTTTCTTCCTATTACCTATGTACTCAGAGACTGTTTTTCTGAGTTTTCTCATACCATTTTATTGTAAATTCAGTCCCTATCAAATGCTTACAGCAATTGAGAACAAGTATGAATTTCAAGCATTTGTTCTGGATTTTGGAAGCTTTAGAGATGTAAATTTACAAACAGAGCAAAAGGGTCACATGAACAGAGATATCAGTAATCTAAATGATGTAATCTTCCTGATTAAAAAAGGCCTAAATTCAAGTAATTTTCATCTATGTTTTCACATTTTACTACCTCTGACTTTTGTTTGGGTATCGATAATAGGAAGATAGCACATACATAGAAGCAGAGCTATTGGGAAATCTCCAAATACTATAGCGGCTCACTTGGTGACAACGAAAAAGAATACAGATGGATTAGCCTATCCTGTTTTAATCCATAATTTGGTGAGCCAATACGACAGGATATGTCTTTCCTAGCAGCTTATGCTACCTTGCTTACTAGTTAAAAATTAATCTGGTGGAGGGGGCTGGATTAGAAATCAATGGGATAGAATAAAGATATTTTCCCCTTCTGCCTTATTCGGCCCTTTCTTCGTCATCCTCTCTTCCTACCCTCGAAAGGCTAGGGTTCTGAGCGTGTTGCATCTCTCCCTTCTCTTCCTAACCCTCCCTCTCCCCCTCCCTATGCTTAAGAAAAGGCTCCCACTCCCAAAGAAAATTCAATTTGTCATCAACTAACTTCCTCAAAAGTTTAAATTGTTGGATGACGTGTCATAAAAGTTATAGAAAAGAATGTAGTTTTATTAATCAAAGGAAATTCAGTACCAAGAATAAAAGACGGCACTGAGTATCCGAGAGACTCAGTACTTCACAATTCCCACCAGTACAAGTGATACCCTCACCTTTTTCGCCACAGCTATTTAATCTTAGCAAGCTAACTAATCACTTACTCCTAAAACAGTTAGAACATAGAACAGCTGCTGACACTCTCTCTTACTAACTTGAGGGTCATTATCCTCTGTGACTCTCCTACTGCTCCTCTGACAGGCCTTAGAGATGATTGGTTTCGGCCTATTGATACCCACCCCCCTTCTAGAAGATTCACCTTGTCCTCAAGGTGGAAAGTAAGAAAGGTCTCTTGAAGCTGAACAGCAGATTTCAAGCTATTCTCACAAACTGGTAGATTTCTCCATTGAACCAAAACATCCAATTCCACTGCTGAGTTGTGCCTATAACCAAGGACCTGTTCAGGTTTAACTTGCACAACCTTCTCTTCTGACAGCACATGTGGTAGCGGTTGGGCATGCTGCAAGGATGCTACATCAAGCATCCCTGTAATTAACCCATGTGGAGCCCACCCCTTTGAAGCAAGCATTAGCTGATCCAAATGTTTTTCTGCTATGCTAGAGGAACTTAATGCACTGCAAAAAAATTCTACCCTGGCAGGAGTTCCACTACCTCCAATAGAAAGCATTAGTTCCACTAACTCTACATTTGCAGTCAAACAGATTGGCCAATATACGACATGTATTTTATCATACCCTATGGGTTAGTTAGAGTTAATTTTCAGACTGTCAGATAGATAGTTGAGCAGTCAGCTGGTAGTTAAAACTTAAAAGAACAGTTGTACTCACTCAGCCTATATATGTTGTACTACAAACTTCAATAGACATAATGAAATCATTCAGTTTCAGATTCACTTTCTCCCCCTCTAACTATGAAAATAGTAATCAGCAACTAGTTAAAAACATGAAAGTCAAAGTGAGTACCTCTTTTGTTCAGCTATCATTATTTCAACCTCTGCCATATGAGGATTGTCCAGGTCATTCATGAATACATTTACATCACCAACCATGGCTGCAAATAGCATATATTAAGTGTCCGACCATAACAAATTATTTGGAGACTAGAAAATAGCCCACATGCCTACCTTCATAAATAGCTTCCCATCATTAATAAACCATAAAGGGTAGAAAAGGACCAGTACAAGTTGAATTAACAGAAAAAAATAAAAATATCGAACTCTCCCAAATACATACCACATTCAATAATATCGAATGGGAAACATCATGGTTTGAGTACTGAAGATAATACAGTCCGTGCAAGTAGAATTTCCAAAAATATGTTAAAAGCCATTAATCATACACACAATAATGAGTAAAAAAACATAATAAAATAAAATTGAACTCCACGAAACCAAGTTTCACTTCAATCATATTTTAACAAAATCAACTGAACAGCCGTTTATACAAAATTAAACATAGTACATAAGACCATAAGCAGTTAAACCTGAGCAATTCTCTTATCTACATCTGATTAATGTACTAAAAGCAAAATCTTGTCAACAAAATCTAATTACTTATATCAACCAAACAAGGTAGAAAATGGCACTGACCTTCAACATGGGGTTGCCCATGTGAGAGATCTCCAACAACCAAATCCTTGTCCAGAATAATAAACGTCTCCTCTGCAAAAAAAAAAAAAAAAAAAATAACACCCACAAATGAAAATGCTGAAAAGATTCAATCTTTGACACAGAAATTTAGAGAGAAAGAGTGGGAGAGAGAACTGTTAGGATCACGTGACCAGGAGAGTTGCATCTGGTACTCCTGATCAAGGGTAAGAGGCTCAGAACCAGTGGCTTGAAGAAGAGAAGGGTCTTGCATCCAAGAATGATATTTGGGGACATGTGCCTCCATGTATGGAACCAATAGCACCTTCTCTCCTTCTAAACTCACAGAACCTTTGCTGGTTTTCTCCGCCATCTCAAACCCTCACCACCCTGCACGGCTGCACTCAAACCTTCATGTAATGGAGCACTAGGATATTATAAGATTTTTAACAAAATATAAGGGAGAAAAGTAAAATACAAAATTACATGAGAATCAAACTAGATGAAATAAATTATAAAAAATAACCTATATGAAATAAAAAATAAAAGATAATTAATTTGAATAAATGAAATTTAGTTGTAATTGCTTCATAATTTAATGAATTATGAAGACAAAATATAATTGGTTACAATATAATCATCTTCATTGGGAGTAGGGATGACAATTTTGTGAGAATTTTCGTGGGATTGTCCCATTTGGGACCCCAACTTAGGATTTTTTTTTCTGTGGGGATGTTGACGGGGAAGAAAACCCCCCAATAAGAATTTGGCGAGCCCCTAGGATTCCCGCTCCGTATGTATGAGTAAAATTACAATATTGCATTTACAAAGATTGAATTACTTACAATAAGAACAAAAATTTACAATACTATCCCGACTCAACTTAGGAAAAGTACATGTGAAAATCTCGAAAAGATTATGGTTTAGTGATCATGGATGACTTTTGAGCACCTCTATAGAAATAGGAGTTGATACCAAGTTTTAGACTCAAAAGATTTGTAACTTGTTTCCTTTCTACCATGATTCACATATTGCACTTGTGCCATAAGAGATCTTCGGAAGACCTTTTACAAGTTTATCCTAACTCAACTTAGCAACATTCTCTTTTATGTTATTGGGGTATGTTGGTAGCGTAATGGTTCTATCTTAGGAAAGCTAGTTCAAGGTTAGAAAATTTAGAGGGGGATGTGGTTTAGCTTGCAAGTGCATAGGGAAGTGGTTCGTTTCTAGCTGTGATAGGAGAGGTTCATTATGTCAACAGTACTTGATAGCTTGGGTGTCTTAGCTGGGAAATTAGCGTGTCATTGTAAAGTCTAGTACTATTTGTGTTAAGTATGTGGAGTTTTTTTTAAGGAAGTCATAGCAGAGATACTTCACCAAAGTCAACGGAAGGGATGAAGGAAAAAGCGAAATAAAAAGAGCAAGGATTCATAAAAATTATTTGATGTTTTATCTTCCTAATCTTTGTATACAAATTTTGTGGACTATTAAAGTTATTAAGGCTAAAACTTGCATTCAATTGTTTGTTTTATGTTATACAAGTTTAACAACGTTTATTTGAAGCAATAATCACCAATACCAAAGTTCATCAAGAAATATACGAAACAAAGCTTTATTAAAGTAATAAGTTTACTTGGTTGACATAAGCTTTTTCTATCTCTTCTCATATTATGTTTGGTTATAATACTCTAGATCCAACAATGATGAACCTTTTTCATGGAAATTCTTCAAGTGTCTGGTCTCAACAGAAGAAGACTTGAAAGTGAGACGCTAAACATTTTAGTAGAATCTTTCTCTGTTTCTCAACAGCAAAACAACATTGCCCCCCAATAAGGGTGATTCTTACAATACCTTAAGTAATAACTATCATGAGTCTTGCAAGTGCATAGGGAAGTGGTTGTGTTGTTACTTTTTTGTCTTACATTTTGACAAAAACAACTGGTTGTCGAAGCAGATGTCGTGGCATCTGACTTTGTAATGCTAGGACAACAGTCATTTGTTGGGAACGTGATTGTGAGCCCTTGAAGATCTTATGTAGATTTCGTTTGTAGTTACATGGGATTCAAGTAGTTGTTCCAGAAGGGTTTTAATTGTGGGTTGTTATTTGTTGAAACAATCTTTGATAGAAGATTTGTTTCTATCTTTACTTGCGTGAAACGCAACAAGATCTTTGGAGATTCAGTTTTGATTTGATTGTTGTTGCAATCTGTTACTTCAGCCCAAGCTAACCTTAGTGCCTATGCTGCCGCTGCTGAAGAGTATAAAAGGATGAAGACCACCGAAGCTAATTGAGAGAGATCAAATGTTTTAGGATTGTTCATTGTTCTTTGTCCTTGTTAGTTGTGAACAAACCTTGCTCCCTGATTCTACTCCCTCCGGTCCTTTTTATAAGAAAAACTTGGACAAAATCACACAAACCAAGGAAACTAATATTTTTTATAAAATTAACTACTATGCTTAATTCCAATGATGTTTTTTTCCTTTTTACAAGAACAAAATTACCATAAATGTTGATCATACATATTGAGTGCTTGCAATTTCCCTCCATATTTTTGTATTGGGAATAAGTCCCTTTGCATTGGTATTGATCATTTGACTTAATTTTATAAGAGTGTTTCTTATAAAAAGGACCAAGAAAAATCTCCAAAGTGTTTCTTATAAAAAGGACCGGAGGGAGTATAAAGCAAGGTTGTGTTCTGTGTTTGTTTGAGTGTTCAAACTCTGATTGTTGATTGTTTTTTACCAATCACTGTGGCAGTGATTGAGAGAAAGTGAGAGGGGATCTCATACTTAGGTTGAGATACTAAGTAGAAATACACTGGGTAGATTAGGAAGTGAACTATGAACTGTGGTCCTCATGAGAGTCTGTAGTTCCTGAATCTTGAGATAGTGGATTTCCTTTCTTTGGGTGCAAACCCTCCTGACGTAGGTGAAGTTTCACCGAACTGGGTTAACAATTCTTGTGTCTTGTTTACTTATGCTTTTTAGTTACCGTTGTTATTGTTAGTCGATTGTTGGACCGATTGTCCCAGCATCGCGAGGACATCTGTTCTAAGAGAACTTAAATTTCAGGTTGGTTTCAAGCTGTAATAGGAGAGGTTCGTTGTGTCAGCAGTACTTGATAGCTTGTGTGTCCTAGCTGGGAAATTAGCGTGTCATTGTAAGGCCTAGTACTATTTGTGTTAAGTATGTGGAGTTTTTTTGTAAAGAAGTCATGGCAAAGATACATCACCAAAATCAATGGAAGAGATGAAGGAAAAAGCGAAATAAAAAGAGCAAGGCTTCATAAAAATTATTTGATGTTTTCTCTTCCTAGTCTTTATATACAAATTTTGTGGACCGTTAAAGTTATCTAGGCTAAAACTTGCATTCAATTTTTTGCATTATGTTATACAAGTTTAACAACGTTTATTTGAAGCAATAATCACCAATACCAAAGTTCATCATGAAATATACGAAACAAAGCTTAATTAAAGTAATAAGTTTACTAGGTTGACATAAGCTTTTTCATCTCTTCTCGTATTATGTCTGGTTATCATACTCTAGATCCAACAATGATGAACCATTTTCATAGAAATTCTTCAAGTGTTTGGTCTCAACAGAAGAAGACTTGAAAGTAAGACACTAAACCTTTTAGTAGAATCTATCTCTGTTTTTCAACAGCAAAACAACATTTCCCCCCCCCCCCCAATAAGGGTGATTCTTACAGTACCGTAAGTAATAACTATCATGAGTAGAAAGAAGTTGTGACAACATTTGGGGTTTACAGACATCCCTTTCAAGGATCCCTCAAAGTTTCGTGCAACTCTAGTTGATAGGATTGTACGTGCCTTAGCTCTTAAAAAATTCCTAAAAACACAGTTGACTAATGATCCACATCCACAAGTATCTCAATTAGGTTAATATGATTGATGATAACAATTACGGATTCCCTTGAGACTTCTAATATAAACCCCAAAGGTCTTGGACCTATTCCTACATAGAAAATCCTAACATAATCTTGTTAATTCAAATTTTCATTATGGATTCTAAGGGTCCATAAATGTGCTCCATTGAGAACCAACTTTGTAAAGGCTACAATTGGTCAAAAAACAAGATCCACAATGAAGATTTTCCATAATCAGGAAAATGAGCACGTTTATGGACCCTTGGATTCCATACTGAGATTTTAAATGAAAGGAAATATACTAGGGCTTTCCTTGTAAGACTATCTCGAAGACCTCATAGGTTTAGATCTAAAACTTCATATGAATCCATAATTGTTGTCTTGAATCTAATCACCTCATTGAAATCTTTATGGATGTAAATCAATGGTCAACTGTGTTTCAAAAAAAAATTCAAGACCATGGACCACTGAGATCCTATCAATAATAGTCTTAGGAAACTACGATGGAGCCTAACAGTTGATGTCACTAGAGTCCTAAATGCTTCCACATCTTGTTCCTACTCGTGATAGTTATTTCTTAAGGTACTGTAAGATTCACCCTGATTGGGTAAACAATGTTGTTTTATTGTGGAGAAGTTGAGAGATATTCTGAAGGGTTTTGGTCTCATCCTTCTTTGATAGAGAAAAAATGTGAAGAATTTTCACATCGAGGGTTCTTCTCTGAGAAGCTAAGATTTTGGTCTTATTATCACTTGAATGCAAGTTTTAAGAATATTTCTTTCAAATAATTATACAAAAGTTAAAAAATATTATCAAATATATTTCTCTATAGAACTACGTGTATTTTAATTTTCCATATTACTCTAGATCCAACTATGAAAAACCCTTTTCAAGGGAAATTCTTCAAGTATTTAGTCTCAACAGAAGAAGAAATAAAAGTGAGACACTAAACCTTTTAGTAGAATCTCTATCTGTTTCTCAACAGCAAAACAACATTGCCCCCCAATAAGGGTGAATCTTACAGTACCTTAAGTAATAACTATCATGAGTAGGAAGAAGATATGACAACATCTGGGGGTCTACTGACATCTCTTTCAAGACTCCCTCAAAGTTTCGTGCAACTCTAGTTGATGGGATTGTACGTGCCTTTACTCTTGAAAAATTCCTAAAAACACAGTTGACCAATGATCCACATCCACAAGTATCTCAATTAGGTTAATATGATTGATGATAACAATTATGGATTCCCTTGAGACTTCTAATATAAACCCCAAAGGTCTTGTACCCATTCTTACAGGGAAAAGCCTAACATAATCTTGTTAATTCAAAATTTCATTATGGATTCTAAAGATCCATAAATGTGCTCCATTGAGAACCAACTTTGTAAATGCTACCAATGGTCTAAAAACAAGTTCCACAATGAAGATTTTCCATAATCAGGAAAATGAGCACGTTTATGGACCCTTGGATTCCAAACTGAGATTTTAAATGAAAGGAAATATACTAGGGATTTCCTTGTAAGACTATCTCGAAGACCTCATAGGTTTAGATCTAAAACTTCATGTGAATCCATAATTGTTGTCTTGAATCTAGTCACCTCATTAAAATCTTTATGGATGTAAATCAATGGTCAACTGTGTTTCAAAAAAAAATTCAAGACCATGGACCACTGAGATCCTATCAATAATAGTCTTAGGAAACTACGATGGAGCCTAAATGTTGATGTCACTAGAGTCCTGAATGCTGCCACATCTTGTTCCTACTCGTGATAATTATCTCTTAAGGTAGTGTAAGATTAACCCTGATTGGGTAAACAGTGTTGTTTTATTATGGAGAAGTTGAGAGATATTCTGAAGGGTTTAGGTCTCTTCCTTCTTTGATAGAGAAAAAATGCGAAGAATTTTCACAACGAGGGTTCTTCTCAGAGAAGCTAAGATTTTGGACTTGTTATCACTTGAATGCAAGTTTTAAGAATATCTCTTTCAAATAATTATACAAAAGTTAAAAAATATTATCAAATATATTTCTCTATAGACCTACGTGTATATTAATTTTCCATATTACTCTAGATCCAACTATGACGAACCATTTTCAAGGGAAATTCTTCAAGTGTTTGGTCTCAACAGAAGAAGACTTAAAAGTGAGACACTACACCTTTTAGTAGAATCTCTATCTGTTTCTCAACAGCAAAACAACATTGCCCCCCAATAAGGGTGAATCTTACAGTACCTTAAGTAATAACTATCATGAGTAGGAAGAAGATATGACAACATCTGGGGGTCTACTGACATCTCTTTCAAGACTCCCTCAAAGTTTCGTGCAACTCCAGTTGATAGGATTGTACGTGCCTTTACTCTTGAAAATTTCCTAAAAACACAGTTGACCAATGATCCACATCTACAAGTATCTCAATTAGTTTAATATGATTGATGATAACAATTATGGATTCCCTTGAGACTTCTAATATAAACCCCGAAGGTCTTGTACCCATTCTTACAGGGAAAATCCTAACAAAATCTTGTTAATTTAAAATTTCATTATGAATTCTAAGGAACCATAAATTTGCTCCATTGAGAACCAACTTTGTAAATGATACCATTGGTCTAAAAACAAGTAACACACTGAAGATTTTCCATAATCAGGAAAATGAGCACGTTTATGGACCCTTGGATTCCATACTGTGATTCTAAATGAAAGGAAATATACTAGGGCTTTCCTTGTAAGGCTATCTCCAAGACCTCATAGGTTTAGATCTAAAACTTCATATGAATCCATAATTGTTGTCTTGAATCTAATAACCTCATTGAAATCTTTATGGATTTAAATCAATGGTCAACTGTGTTTCAAAAAAAAAATTCAAGACCATGGACCACTGAGATCCTATCAATAATAGTCTTAGGAAACTACGATGGAGCCTAACTGTTGATGTCACTAGAGTCCTGAATGCTGCCACATCTTGTTCCTACTCGTGATAATTATTTCTTAAGGTATTGTAAGATTCACCCTGATTGGGTAAACAATGTTGTTTTATTATGGAGAAGTTGAGAGATATTCTGAAGGGTTTAGGTCTCATCCTTCTTTGATAGACAAAAAATGCGAGGAATTTTCACAACGAGGGTTCTTCTCGGAGAAGCTAAGATTTTTGGCTTGTTATCACTTGAATGCAAGTTTTAAGAATATCTCTTTCAAATAATTATACAAAAGTTAAACAATATTATCAAATATATTTCTCTATAGAACTACGTATATTTTAATTTTCCATATTACTCTAGATCCAACTATGAAAAACACTTTTCAAGGGAAATTCTTCAAGTATTTGGTCTCAACAGAAGAAGACTTGAAAGTCAGACACTAAACCTTTTAGTAGAATCTCTCTCTGTTTCTCAACAACAAAACAACATTGCCCCCCAATAAGGGTGATTCTTACAGTACCTTAAGTAATAACTATCATGAGTAGGAAGACGATGTGACAACATCTGGGGGTCTACTGACATCCCTTTCAAGACTCCCTCAAAGTTTCGTGCAACTCTAGTTGATTGGATTCTACGTGCCTTTACTCTTGAAAAATTCCTAAAAACACAGTTGACCAATGATCCACATCTACAAGTATCTAAATTAGTTCAATATGATTGATGATAACAATTATGGATTCCCTTGAGACTTCTAATACAAACCCCAAAGGTCTTGTACACATTCTAACAGGGAAAATCCTAACATAATCTTGTTAATTTAAAATTTCATTATGAATTCTAAGGATCCATAAATGTGCTCCATTGAGAACCAACTCTGTAAATGCTACCATTGGTCTAAAAACAAGATCCACATTGAAGATTTTCCATAATCAGGAAAATGAGCACGTTTATGGACCCTTGGATTCCATACTGAGATTTTAAATGAAAGGAAATATACTAGGGCTTTCCTTGTAAGACTATCTCGAAGACCTCATAGGTTTAGATCTAAAACTTCATGTGAATCCCTAATTGTTGTCTTGAATCTAATCACCTCATTGAAATCTTTATGGATGTAAATCAATGGTCAACTGTGTTTCAAAAAAAAATTCAAGACCATGGACCACATAAATCATATCAATAATAGTCATAGGAAACTACGATGGAGCCTAACAGTTGATGTCACTAGAGTCCTGAATGCTGCCACATCTTGTTCCTACTCGTGATAGTAATTTCTTAAGGTACTGTAAGATTCACCCTGATTGGGTAAACAATGTTGTTTTATTGTGGAGAAGTTGAGAGATATTCTGAAGGGCTTTGGTCTCATCCTTCTTTGATAGAGAAAAAATGTGAAGAATTTTCACATCGAAGGTTCTTCTCTGAGAAGCTAAGATTTTGGTCTTATTATCACTTGAATGCAAGTTTTAAGAATATTTCTTTCAAATAATTATACAAAAGTTAAAAAATATTATCAAATATATTTCTCTATAGAACTACTTGTATTATAATTTGCCATATTACTCTAGATCCAACTATGAAAAACCCTTTTCAAGGGAAATTCTTCAAGTATTTAGTCTCAACAGAAGAAGACTTGAAAATGAGACACTAAACCTTTTAGTAGAATCTCTCTCTGTTTCTCAACAGCAAAACAACATTGCCCCCTAATAAGGGTGAATCTTACAGTACCTTAAGTAATAACTATCATGAGTAGGAAGACGATGTGACAACATCTGCGGGTCTACTGACATCCCTTTCAAGACTCGCTCAATGTTTCGTGCAACTCTAGTTGATAGGATTGTACGTGCCTTTACTCTTGAAAAATTCCTAAAAACACAGTTGACCAATGATCCACATCCACAAGTATCTCAATTAGTTTAATATGATTGATGATAACAATTATGGATTCCCTTGAGACTTCTAATATAAACCCCAAAGGTCTTGTACCCATTCTTACAGGGAAAATCCTAACTTAATCTTGTTAATTTAAAATTTCATTATTAATTCTCAGGATCCATAAATGTGCTCCATTGAGAACCAACTTTGTAAATGCTACCATTGGTCTAAAAACAAGATCCACATTGAAGATTTGCCATAATCAGGAAAATGAGCACGTTTATGGACCCTTGGATTCCATAGTGAGATTTTAAATGAAAGGAAACATACTAGGGCTTTCCTTGTAAGACTATCTTGAAGACCTCATAGGTTTATATCTAAAACTTCATATGAATCCATAATTGTTGTCTTGAATCTAATCACCTCATTGAAATCTTTATGGATGTAAATCAATGGTCCACTGTGTTTCAAAAAAAAATTCAAGACCATGGACCACTGATATCCTATCAATAATAGTCTTAGGAAACTACGATGGAGCCTAACAGTTGATGTCACTAGAGTCCTGAATGCTGCCACATCTTGTTCCTACTCGTGATAGTTATTTCTTAAGGTACTGTAAGATTCACCCTGATTGGGTAAACAATGTTGTTTTATTGTGGAGAAGTTGAGAGATATTCTGAAGGGTTTTGGTCTCATCCTTCTTTGATAGAGAAAAAATGTGAAGAATTTTCACATCGAGGGTTCTTCTCTGAGAAGCTAAGATTTTGGTCTTATTATCACCTGAATGCAAGTTTTAAGAATATTTCTTTCAAATAATTATACAAAAGTTAAAAAATATTATCAAAAATATTTCTCTATAGAACTACGTGTATTTTAATTTTCCATATTACTCTAGATCCAACTATGAAAAACCCTTTTCAAGGGAAATTCTTCAAGTATTTAGTCTCAACAGAAGAAGACTTGAAAGTGAGACACTAAACCTTTTAGTAGAATCTCTCTCTGTTTCTCAACAGCAAAACAACTTTGCCCCCTAATAAGGGTGAATCTTACAGTACCTTAAGTAATAGCTTTCATGAGCAAGAAGACGATGTGACAACATCTGGGGGTCTACTGACATCCCTTTCAAGACTCCCTAAAAGTTTCGCGCAACTCTAGTTGATAGGATTGTGCGTGCCTTTACTCTTGAAAAATTCCTAAAAACACAGTTGACCAATGATCCACATACACAAGTATCTCAATTAGGTTAATATGGTTGATGATAACAATTATGGATTCCCTTGAGACTTCTAATATAAACCGCAAAGGTCTTGGACCTATTCTTACAGGAAAAAATCCTAACATAATCTTGTTAATTTAAAATTTCATTATGAATTCTAAGGATCCATAATTGTGCTCCATTGAGAACCAACTTTGTAAATGCTACCATTGGTCTAAAAACAAGATCCACATTGAAGATTTTCCATGATCAGGAAAATGAGCACGTTTATGGACCCTTGGATTCCATACTGAGATTTTAAATGAAAGGAAATATACTAGGGCTTTCCTTGTAAGACTATCTCGAAGACCTCATAGGTTTAGATCTAAAACTTCATGTGAATCCATAATTGTTGTCTTGAATCTAATCACCTCATTGAAATCTTTATGGATGTAAATCAATGGTCAATTGTGTTTCAAAAAAAAATTCAAGACCATGGACCACTGAGATCCTATCAATAATAGTCTTAGGAAAGTACGATGGAGCCTAACAGTTGATGTCACTAGAGTCCTGAATGCTGTCACATCTTATTACTACTCGTGATAGTTATTTCTTAAGGTATTGTAAGATTCACCCTGATTGGGTAAACAATGTTGTTTTATTGTGGAGAAGTTGAGAGATATTCTAAAGGGTTTTGGTCTCATCCTTCTTTGATAGAGAAAAAATGTGAAGAATTTTCACATCGAGGGTTCTTCTCTGAGAAGCTAAGATTTTGGTCTTATTATCACTTGAATGCAAGTTTTAAGAATATTTCTTTCAAATAAATATACAAAAGTTAAAAAATATTATCAAATATATTTCTCTATAGAACTATGTGTATTTTGACTTTCCATATTACTCTAGATCCAACTATGAAAAACCCTTTTCAAGGGAAATTTTTCAAGTATTTAGTCTCAACAGAAGAAGACTTGAATGTGAGACACTAAACCTTTTAGTAGAATCTCTCTCTGTTTCTCAACAACAAAACAACATTGCCGCCTAATAAGGGTGAATCTTACAGTACCTTAGGTAATAACTATCATGAGCAGGAAGACGATGTGACAACATCTGGGGGTCTACTGACATCCCTTTCAAGGCTCCCTCAAAGTTTTGCGCAACTCTAGTTGATAGGATTGTACGTGCCTTTACTCTTGAAAAATTCCTAAAAACACAGTTGACCAATGATCCACATCCACAAGTATCTCAATTAGGTTAATATGGTTGATGATAACAGTTATGGATTCCCTTGAGACTTCTAATATAAACCCCAAAGGTCTTGGACCTATTCCTACAGGGAAAATCCTAACATAATCTTGTTAATTTAAAATTTCATTATGAATTCTAAGGATCCATAAATGTGCTCCATTGAGAACCATCTTGGTAAATGCTACCATTGGTCTAAAAACAAGATCCACATTGAAGATTTTCCATAATCAGGAAAATGAGCACGTTTATGGACCCTTGGATTCCATACTGAGATTTTAAATGAAAGGAAATATACTAGGGCTTTCCTTGTAAGACTATCTCGAAGACCTCATAGGTTTAGATCTAACACTTCATGTGAATCCATAATTGTTGTCTTGAATCTAATCACCTCATTGAAATCTTTATGGATGTAAATCAATGGTCAACTGTGTTTCAAAAAACAATTCAAGACCATGGACCACTGACATCCTATCAATAATAGTCATAGGAAACTATGATGGAGCCTAACAGTTAATGTCACTAGAGTCCTGAATGCTGTCACATCTTCTTGATAGTTATTTCTTAAGGTATTGTAAGATTCACCCTGATTGGGTAAACAATGTTGTTTTATTGTGGAGAAGTTGAGAGATATTTTGAAGGGTTTTGGTCTCATCCTTCTTTGATAGAGAAAAAATGTGAAGAATTTTCACATCGAGGGTTCTTCTCTGAGAAGATAAGATTTTGGTCTTATTATCACTTGAATGCAAGTTTTAAGAATATTTCTTTCAAATAATTATACAAAAGTTAAAAAAATATTATCAAATATATTTCCCTATAGAACTACGTGTATTTTAATTTTTCATTACACTATGGAAACCGTAGAAGCAAGCTTCCAAATGTCTTCATATCAAATTTATAAATAATTTTTCTTAAATACATTAAAAAGTCAAATAGTTTAATATTTTTTTGGGTAAAACATTTTTTTTAACTATTGATATTTTTACAACTAGTTCGAGCTAACCTTATTAGGATAGATGTATTAAGGGTGTTGTGGGGTGATTTTTTTCCTTTCCTATGCACAAATCAACTCATAAATCTAATTTGGTTCTCATAAATTTGAAACTAATTATAAATGTATTAAGGTTGTTATTTGGTGATTCTTCCTCTTTCCTGTGACCTAAATAAAACACTTCAAATTGTTTAACTGAAAATAAAAAGAAAATATAAGATAAGGAACACTTTTATAAGTAGAGGGAGAATTCAAGAATGAGAATCAGATTTACTAAGAATGATAATTCAAGATACGAATGAGAATAATATAACATGTTTTCTTGTAATACTTCATTCCTTCTGCAGAGATTAAGTAATGATACAAATTATTATTTGAACACACATCTAGATAAAGAGATAAAAAAATTCCAAGCGGCCTTAGAAACTCTTCTAGGGATTAGACTCAATAGTCAGTAGTAAGTATCTATAAAAAATATTTAATTTATAGTAAATGAATTAAACTGCAATTTAGTTTTAATTTGATATCATCCTTATTAACGTTTTGATAAAATTTGAAGGAAAATTTACTTACAGAAATTCTCCTCTTCCTATCCAATGCCATGCATGTCCCTCCCATCCATTTGTAAGGAAATAATAAATTCCTTGATGAATACAGGTACAAGTCAGGTCTCAACTCAACTAAAACATCCAATTAAATATGATAATAAGTCATAGTTTCCTTTACCGTATTTCTAAAGAGAGATCTCATTCTATCAAACTCCATTTTTGCATGCGATGGTTGTCGTAAATTTTCGATTTCCTGTTATGGTCAATGAAGACAAAAGAACAACATGAGATGAATAAAAGACGGTGATATCAATGTGGCGAAGGACGGAGTAGGTTGATGCATGACCTTATCAGAGTTGTAAGATGAATGAAGAAATTGTTCCAGATCTAAAAGGTTATGTGCAGCCACACATGTACATAAGGAAGGAGAAGAAAGTGTTGAATATATACGAATTTCCTATAAACCCTAATTTGGATTTGGGCTAGGTCGTGTTAAGCCCAAATCACATTATCAGTAAATGTATTAAACTGCAATTTAGCTTTGATATCATCCTTATTAGCTTTTTGATAAAATTTGAAGGAAAATTTACTTACAGAAGTTCTCCTCTTCCCATCCAATGCCATGCATATCCCTCCCATCCATTTGTATGGAAATAATAAATTCCTTGATGAATACAGGTGTAAATCAGGTCTCAACTCAACTAAAACATCCCATTAAATATGATAATAAGTCATAGTTTCCTTTACCGTATTTCTAAAGAGAGATCTCATTCTATCGAACTCCATTTTTGCATGCGATGGTTGTCGTAAATTTTCGATCTCCTGTTATGGTCAATGAAGACAAAAGAACAACATGAGATGAATAAAAGACGGCGGAATCAATGTGGTGAAGGACGGAGTAGGTTGATGCATGACCTGATCAGAGTTGTAAGATGAATGAAGAAAATTTTCTAGATCTAAAAGGTTATGTGCAGCCGTACATGTACATAAGGAAGGAGAAGAAAGTGTTGAATATATACGAATTTCCTATAAACCCTAATTTGGATTTGAGCTAGGTCGTGTTAAGCCCAAATCACATTATCAGTAAATGAATTAAACTTCAATTTAGCTTTGATATCATCCTTATTAACTTTTTGATAAAATTTGAAGGAAAATTTACTAACAGAAATTATCTTCTTCCCATCCAATGCCATGCATGTCTTTCCCATCCATTTGCAAGGAAATATTGAGTACCTTGATGAATACAGGTGAACGTCAGGTCTCAACTTAACTAAAACATCCAATTAAATATGATAAGAAGCCATAGTTTCCTTTACCGTAATTCTAAAGAGAGATCCCATTTATCAAACTCCAGTTTTGCATGCGATGATAGTCGTAGCTTTTCGATCTCCTGTTATGGTCAATGAAAACCAAAGAACAACGGGAGATGAACAAAAGATGGCGGCATCAATGTGGCGAAGGACAGAGTAGATTGATGCTTGACGTGATCAAAGTTGTAAGATGAATGAAGAAATTGTTCCAGATCTAAAAGGTTTTGTGCAGCCGTACATGTACATATGAAAGGCGAAGAAAGTGTTGAATATATACGAATTTCCTATAAACCCTAATTTGGATTTGGGCCAGGTCGTGTTAAGCCCAAATCACATTATCAGTAATTCTAATTTTTAAGTATCACTTGCATTTGATTAATAAAAGTCTCACTTATCCTTCGAACTAAATATAATACTTGTGCTTTGTACGAGTTTGTTTAATTTTTTAATATTGTATAAAAATATTAAATAAATAAATACAAAATTAATTTTTTAATTATAGAATATAATAAAGTTAAAAATAATTGTGTGGAGACGTTCTGGTATAAAGACAATATTGACGGTGATAGGCCAAAAACCCTAGCGGAGGTAAGGTCTTATAATAATTTAGTCGTCTATGTCATAAATACCCAAAACTCATTTTTCAAGGTACAAGTGCTCTCATCTATAGGGGTACATAGAAACTCTATAAAATAAGCTAATTTGGCTATTTGGGCCTTATAACTCTCAGCTCAACAACCCTTACATCGATTTATTCATCTTATAGATATTTATCCCTAGTCCTTGAGCGCTAGCCTCTTTCCCTCCATCCCAGTCGCCCGAAACTTGGCGATTCAAATTTCCCTTTTAGTCTTCATGGGCAGGACTCCTGTTATAGTGAGGGCTCTCGCTCAATCCATAAGTCCACAAGACACTGAGCTTGAAGCATGAAAGCGTAGTGTGTCTTTAAGGTGAATCTCTGTGGGTGGGACCCACCTGTCACGTGGAAATCCACTATTGCTCTTACCTAAGATATTCTTACCTTAAGACAATTGGTTTAGTGAGTGGTTTCTCTCTTGAACCGGACCCGCAATTATCTCCCGATCTCATGCTAGTCCTCGGAAATCTAACGCAAATCACTAATACTTCAAGCACAGAAAGCAAAACTTTAACACACAAATTGTGACCTAAGACATATGCGTTATACCTTCATTGAACTAAGCATACACTAATTCATATCAACTTTCTGATCTATTTATAAATTAGAGAATCTCTTTTGATTATCAATTGATAGGTTAGAAGCATGAAACATAGAAAGGAACACCATACATGAAAGATTTCAATTTACGTTAATGAATGAGTTTACAACAAATCAAAGAATCAAGTTTCAACAATCTAAATACAAAAATAGAAACAACATGTACAAGGGATAAGGAATAAGAGATAAAACCCAGAAGAACGGCGAAGGATCCACGGTGGTAGAAGCTTTCCCAAGCTTTCCATCGCCTCCGAGAGGTTGTCACAGTCCTTCGGCGGTCGCCGCCACGCTCTGGAGCTTCAATCCATCAATCCTAGACCCAAGGACCCTTACCCCATGAAGCCCAGCCTCCTCTGAATGTTTTAGGGAGGAAAAATGGTGAAGAATGGAAGAGATACCGAAACAATGAAGGTTCTGGCCATTTATAGAGTTCTGGTCGTCTTAATTTCGCTTGAGCGAGGTTCTGTTCGCTCGAGCGAGTACCTTTCTTAACACTGAAGGATTCAGGGCCTCCTTACTCGCTCGAGCGAGTCATATTTCGCTTGAGCGAAAACCTTACTTCAGCATTAGGAAACCTATTTCGCTTGAGCGAACCAACACTCGCTTGGGAGAGTTCTCCTGATCAAGAAACTTTTGCTTTCTGTTTTTAGCTCGCCAAACCTTAGCTCAAGCGAAGTTCTTCTTCACTGGATTATCGAGAACTGGCATTACTTCGGTCGAGCGAAATTAAGGTTCGCTTGAGCGAAACCTTTCCTTCAAAAGTAGGTTTTGTTTTGTGATTCTTCATGAAATCTATACCTACATCAAAATAAGACATTAACCACTAAAAACATAATATTTATACTATTTTTATGCTAAAACTAAATATTTTTTAAATAAACTACTTTGGAGGTAAAATGATCAACAATGCAAGCATACAAGTCAAATAAGTGCCTACAATGATAATGAAAAACACATAGATTTGACACTTATTAGGTCTCGCCCAGTCCACAAGACACCAAACTTGAAGCATGCAAGCGTAGTGCCTCTTTAAGATGAATATCTCTCTAGGTGGAACCCTTGTGATAATGAGGGGTCTCGCCTAGTCCACAAACTCTCGTCGTGCCAACATGTCGCAAGCTAGTCGCCTTTGCTACCTTCCACCTGGTGTTGCGCTCTTCGGCTGGCGGATTTGACCAATCGTGCAAGAATATATTCCCAAGTTTCAGATTACAGTGGCTTTTCCACTTAACAGGCTCACCCTCCTCGCCGCTTCACCTACTCCTTTCATTGTCTTTTCTCTCGCCACATGGTTACGTTTCATTCAATCACTTTCAAATTCGAGCATTAATTCTGGTTGTAACTAATCCTTGATTCTTTTTTCATGCCAAAAAAAATTATGTAAGTAAAATTCAAATTGTTTCACGAGTTTGGACGTTTGATATACTTTTTCCAGCTACGCTTCCTATTTCTGGCCGAACTACGAGCCCTTTCCATGCATATTTTCAATCAATCATCATGCTCGCATCTTCCCGAGATGCCCATCATTAACATTAAAGACATCGCTTGGCTCGAGTGAGTGGGTGCGTGTGATCCTTACTCGTGCCCTTTTCCACCTTCTTCAAACGTCCCACTTTCTGCTTCCCCCCTCTTCAACCTTATTTTACCTCCTATTAATACTCCCATACTGCTCCGCTCATCACTTTTCTCCCATTCGCCATCAAGTCAATATACCAAACCGCCAGAGGTTTTTGCCAATTGGGACATGACGAACACCTTCGTGTCGCCGCTTGTGCTGACAATGAATTGGTATGTTTGTCGCAAAAACACATAAAGATCAAATGACATTACATTAGCAAAGCTAAAAATGAAGTAAAAGTTTTATTCAGCACTGTAGATCAGACAATCAATTGGATGACATAATAACTAAACCATTGCAAAAAATGAAGTTTTTATATGTAAGGAATAAGATGGGATTGTGTAGAAAGCCAAACAAGGAGGAGTGTTAGACTTATGGTTTACCTTTGCTATTGTCAAAATCTTGTTTTGGTTATCTCAGTTTCTGACAGTTTAGTTGAGATATTTTGAGCAATATATATATATTTTTTTTGTAAATGTGTGGTTTTCCATTTTTGTGGAGATTAAGTATTGTGTATGAAGATTATGTATTACTTTGATGTTATGCTCTTGTATAAGACTTTTAATCTTTATCTGAAGTTATGAATGAAGCAATACCTCTCTTCTCTGATTTTTGTTTTCGCTGGTTTTGTTTCTCTCTTTCAAAAACCTCTCCTTTAAGATTTTTCCGGTTCTATATTACGATAAGAAGTGGAATAGAAAAATAACATCATCAGATAAACAAAATTCAAGCCAAAGTATGTCGTTCATTGAGGGATATCATTGTTCTTCGTATACGCTATGCATATGAGGGCAGCGTCATCCTTCCAGGTGATATACAAGACAACTTCTAGATTACGCATCACTACATCACATTAGTGAGCCAGCACCAGCTTGGAGGAAGTGATATTGAGGATCCACATGCTCACATGGATCGATTCACTACTATGAGTCTTTGAAAAGGCGAGATGTCAGCTTTGATACAATCTGCATGATGCTTTTCTAAAATAGAGAAAATCCCTCACTTTTCAACCCAAATCTCTTCCAAAGAAAGACGCTGGAGAGGAAGGCCTTGGGTTTGCATTGTAGAGAGGCTCACGGAAAAGACAACGACACTGGCGAGATGGAGGTCGCGTTAGCTCAATACTAGATATGTGACACAGCTCCCGGTGGTTGGTGGAGGAGGTGGTGGGAAAGGAAAAAAGGGGAAGAAATCAGAACAAAAACAAGAAAAAACTCACTTATTTAGGTAATAGATCCACCTAATATGAAAGAGAACTTAATTGTGGGAGAAACTACCTGGCAAATTGGAAAGGAAACTCCCTAAAAGAGGAGGAACCCTCCAAAGGGGAGGAGCCCCCAGGGGGAAAGTGTCTCCCTTTGGTTGTAATCCTAGCAGAACTCTCTAATCGCCCGCTGAGTGAATTGGATAACTAGGAGCCTAGCTAGGATCATCTATTCCTCAATACTCTCATGACTTGGGTTTTCCTCGCATTACGAGTAATGATATATACACACCTCATTTTTTTAAACACTCCATTTCCACTTCTTTTTATTTCTATCTCTCTCATCTTATCATCTATCACATTTCATATTTTCTCTCTCTTACTTTTTCTTTTCTTCCTATCTCTCTCACAATTCCACCTCTCCACCTCAAAAGAGAGGTATGGAAATGGAGTGTTTTACAAAAATGAGGTGCGTATATATCATTACTCCATTAACCTATGATTTGGGTACTTAGCTTAATATAAACCACTTGCGTTTTCAACACCTCATAGATAATAAAACACAAACATAAAATCCATGTCTAAAGAAATTACGTTACACATTCTTAAAATTTACTCAATTATCAACTTTAGGTTATATACTTTGTCGTCATCCTCATTGCACAACTAGAGTTTGATGAATATATTCAAATTATAACTTAAATCAAGCACTAATGAGCGAAAACTCAACTTAATTTGTAAAATAGGGTGCTGAATTTGACAGCTTGACCCTACTCAATAAATTATGCATAACTAAAGCCACATAAATCAAAATAACATCCTACCAAATGCCAAATGTTTGCTCACATTTAGGTGAACATATCATATGAAGGAAAGTTTTTGTAATTCCAACATTATGACTTCTAAATTAATCCATTATGACTTTTGAGACTTTTTTACATTCCTGGTATAGTTTTTAAATTTATTTACCAATTTAGTGCAAGTTTTAAATTATTTACGAATTTAGTATAAATCGCCACTAGCATTGACGATTTCATTATTTTGTTTCTTATGAAATCGCCACCCCCATTGGCGATACATGAATTTTAATTTATTTTTCAATTTTTTCTATTAGTGTCGCTATTGATATTGGAGATTTCTATTTTTTATGCTGGTATCGTCACTACCATTGAAGATTTCAATTTTTTATTTTGTTTTTCATAAAATCTACAATGACATTGGCGATTTCAATGAATTAGTATATGGCCACATGGCAAAAGACGAAAAAGACAGAAAAAAATTGAGAGAGTGCAAAAGAAAATATATTGAAAACATGATTTAGTATTTTTAAATAAGGAAAGGAAGTTTCAAGAAAAAAAATGAAAGGAAGAAAATTTTAAAAAAGGAACAGGCGAAATGAATGGTGATAAGATGACAAAAAGAAAGGAAAGGTGAGAAAGATGAGAAAGGAAGAACATATGAAAAAAAACTTCAGAACATTTGAAATCTCCAATGCCATTGTAGATTTCATGAAAAAAAATTGAAATCTTCAATAGTAGTGGCGATACCAGTAATAAAAAAATGAAATAAAATAAAATCTCCAATGTTAATGGCGACACTAGTTAAAAAAATAAAAAATTCAAGTGTAGCCAATGACAGTGGCGATTTCATAAGAATCAATTTTATTTTTAAGAAAATCGCCAACGCCAGTGACGATTTATACTAGATCCGTAAATAATTCAAAACTTGCACTAGATTGGTAAATAAGTTTGAAAACTACACCAATAATGTAAAAAAGTCGACTTTTGAGACCGACAGGCTTCATCTGTTCCAGCTTTGGAAGAAGGAGGATCCTGGGGAGTCATACTTGGCTATAGTTGGTTGTTGGGTGTCATACTTGCTTCAGCATCGAGGCCTTCTTATTACAATATTTGGTTTATTTCAAAAAAAACTTAATCCATTAAAAACTAATTTATTAACTCATATGATTTTTTTTTGAAGGGTATTAATTCACATGGTTGCTTGACCTACATTCACTATATTATTCATAATTCGAGATATACATATTTGAATCTGATGGAACCACCACAAAAATTTCAATAACATCTAGGGTTACATTTCTTATGAAGAAAATATTTTCAAATCATGTGATTTTATATGGAACAAAATGCTACCATATGAGCCCTTGTTTTCCATTTTAGCCAAGAGCATCTTCATCCCTAATTTTAGAAGTAAGTTCTTAGTCTATGAATTAAGAACAAAGTTCTTAAGCATTGGAGAGTGCTATTATTGAGTTCATAGTTCTTAAATATAAGAACCAGCTCTTATATAATTAATTTTGCTTCATGAGTTCTTAGCATACATTTTTCTTTTCTCTCACACATATTGTTTTATTGCTTTATGAGTTTTGTTTTATGTTGTATGAAAATAAAAAGTATAAATAATATGGTGTTGTGAGACCAGATGAATGGTGCTAAGAACTCCAAGTTAAGAACTTTGATTTGAGCAAAATCTACATCAGTTACGTATGAGTTGCTTAGAGCCTATGTGACATTTAAGACCCATATGAATAGTGCTAAGAACAAAAAAAAATGAAATATTTGAGAATAGAAGGGGTATTCTCAATTAATACATTAATTGAAGACTACTTAGTAAATAATGAAATATTTGAAGAAAAAAAATACTTAATTAATTACACTCTGGATTTATTTGATTGGTACACATCATCTCATGTATCATAGCAATCACAAAAGTTAAAAGTTAGAGATGGAAATGCTCTAAGAACTCATAATTCATCGTTTCCCTTGTTCAAGAATAATAATTTAAATTGACTCAATTTTAATTCTAAGATTTAAAGGAACCTAACCAAAAACCCTAAATCTATCAGATTTTACGTCCCACAAAAATCTCAAAAACCAAAACCTAACTCAAATCTCAACTTCCCTGGAAGCCTCTAAATCTCTATATCTGAATCCTCAAAAACAATAAGTCTAGTTAGCTTTAGATAACAAAACTTCTTATCAATGTCTTTACAGAAATTCGGTAACAATGGTGTGCAACTTTCATAATTCACTTGTGTCACTGGATTATCTTCACCTGTAAGTTTCAGTCTTCAAATTGATCATCCTATGTAGCAATTCCTGATGCAAAGATAGAAGTTTGTCAGCCTTGGCAGACCAAAGAGTTAAGTTTGTACTCAAAAAAATTATTGAATAATCAATCAACATATTTCAAGTAAATTGCATCAGTCTCAAATTTACTTCTATGTTCATTATTTCTGTATAATAAGAAGATTTACAAAGGAACATACAACAGATATAATACTAGTAAATTATACCTAAAACAACATTTAACTATACACTAACAAAAATTGAAAAATCCTTGTCATCAGTTCTAAACCAAATATCTTGGCAAACTTCATTACTACTTGGGAACAGAGGTGACATAATCCAAGGATAGTACTGTGATTTCATGGAAGAAGTATGTCATGGACATTCTTGAAAAAACCAGTTTATTGAGAAGCTTATAGAAATAAGCTCAAACTAAGTTATACGTAGGTCAAAACAACTTATAAGCGCTTATTCATAAGCTAATGTAAGCAACATATTAAAGTAAGGTCAAAACAACTTATAAGTACGTCATAAGCTACTTACATAAGCTCTCTCAAACACTTGAGTAAGCATTTAAACTCTTTAAACTGTATTAAAAGAATGCTACAGTGTAAATGTATTCATCAAAGATCAACTAACTAGGGATCTAAGATCTAATCAATTAAGTAGGGATCTAATATCTACTCATTAGTCATGCATATGATTGTTAGAGAGAATCATGTCAAGTAATCCCATCCTTTTATTTCAAGTATATAGTTGCACTTATACTGCTCCTACTTATACACAGCAAAGTCAATCAAAAGTTCAATGGGGAACAGATGAAACTAACAAAAAATTTGGGATGAAATATGACAGAGTTTGTTCTTACCCTTATTTGGCTGCCTCTTGTTGACTGTATAACTTCCAACATAACCTGGAGAACATTTGGCAGAAACATCTGAAGCTACGACGCCAAGTCCATAACCAAAGGGATCAAATCCATCTGGCTCAAAATTCGAAGACCGATAAATGGGGTCATCATTAACTGAACTGCTACTGTAAAATTCAGAAAAAGGTCCATCAAAACCACCATTTGGCGCAGAGTAAGATGATGTTAGGGGTATATCAGCATCACTGCTTCTTCGATACCCTCCAATCCCCAAACCACTATTGTTGTTTTCACCTCTAAAGCCGAGGTTGCCATTACTGAGTGATAGTGATACACCAACTCCAGTGTTGCTAATTGTGTTTCCTCTAACTGTCCCACCCCCTAATCCAATGTATGCAGTGGAATTGGCAGAACTTGTTCCATAACTTAGGCCACCACTCCCATACAAATTTTGAGTCCCAGAGCTGAAGAAAGAATTGCTTCTGCCATTACCACCATCATATCCAATAGAACTTGCAAATCTCTTTGAACTGTCAAAATAGTCAGGATTTAATCCTCGGCTTACGCTAAGATCACTATAGAAATTTTCATTTCCCCGGAATTCATGGTTCAAAACAGGCTCAAAATTTGGACTCATTCCATAACCAGAACCGAATAGAGGAAATCCAATTCGACCTCTAGCAATAGGACTAACTGTACCATCAACGCAAAGTCCGTACCCTCCAACATTACTAGGACAATATCCTTGAGTGAAGCCATTTATGAAGCTATTGACTCCGCTGAGATCATAGTTATATACACTAAGTGGGCTGTGGTTTGGTCCTGGTGATAGCTCCTTAGGAACTGCGCGCTTGACCTCAACCATTTTTCCATTCAATTCATGGAAACTCCTGAGAAAGACTGAGTCAACAGCTTCCTCAGAATCATAAGTGATAAATCCAAACCCTCTTGGCCTCTGAGTGTTGGGGTCACACATCACAACCAGATCTTTTATCGTCCCAAATTGATCAAAGTACTTTTTGAAATCACTCTCTGTAACTGTTGATGCTAAACCTCCAACAAATATCTTTGTCGAGCGGTATGGACCTGGAGAACCATTCTTAGGTGCAGCTTTCTTAACATCGACCTAAAGAAAGATGAATTGTATTAAACAGAAATCGGATTAAGAAAATCAAATATGATATTAAGATTTATCAATCCTTCCTTCAGGTGTATATATGTAGCAGGAAATAACAATTAAAGAAAACAGAAATAACATTAGAGAATATAACATGTAGAGAAAAGTTTTTTACTCTATCTCCAATCTAAGTCTAGCTAAATAGATGCACTATGCTGACCCTGAATTCAGCAATTTGAACCACAATTCAAAATCTTGAATTGCTGATATGGAATGAAGTATTGTGACTTCAAGTAATACCATGCTCAGAAACCATTATACAATTGATTCTAAAGCTAAAAACAATTTTGGGGAAAAGATTATGTGAGTAGCTTCTGGGTGCCCGAATTGATTCCGAGAAAAAATAAGTTGATTCAAACAAGCAGTAAATCAAATGTAAGAACAAGACTTGAAACTTAAAGAGGAATACAACAAGAAATTACCATCTTTCCATCAATCTTGTGCTTCTTTTTCAACACTTCTTCAGCAACAGCTGGGTCTGAAAAGGCAACAAAGCCAAATCCACGGGCTCTACGTGTTGTCCGATCCTTTATGATCACTGATTCCATGACTTTCCCATAAGCACTAAAATATTGCCTGAGTCGCCTTTGATTTGTATCCCATGATATTCCACCAATAAATATTTTGCAATTATCTGCTTCCATTTATCTATAAGCAGAAAATACTTAATCCATTAAGCTCAAAAACTCACAAATGCAAGTGGCAGCATCTTCAGAACTGAAAAGTGCCAAGCTTCCTAGGACAAACCAAGCACCTAAAAGTTGTAGAACAAAGCAAATGACAGGTTGATGGCCGAGGAATTTTCTTTCACTGCTAGAGTAGTTTGGTTGTATAGTTGTTTATTTCTATTTTAAATTTTGTTTTAAACAAAAATTGAAAATGATTGGCAATATATGAGAGTGAAAGCTCTAAAGCTTCAGTACTACATGAGTAATGGAAATTAGCTTCATGGCCTGTACAAAATTCATTGCACAATCCTATAGCATAATTATAAAAAAGACCCATAAAAAACAATATATAAACTTAAAAGCATAGTCTAGTTTTATATTTTTAGTCTTTCACGGGCCCGCGTTCTTTGAGAACAAGACTAATCCCATTTGGAAAACTGTGGCAATCTCTCTGAGATTTCCCAGGATTCAAACTTGTGTCTTCATTCTCACTGGAGTCTAGCTTTCTTACTACTAACACAAAACCTTCTTGGTAAAGCATAGTATTACATCAGATGAAGTAACAGAACAAATACCTTAGAATTTGGACCCTCAAACTAGCAATCAAGAAATCCTGAAAAAAATAAAATATGAATTGTTAATCAATAAGAAAATTCATCAAAGATCAAAAGGGACACCGAATTAAACAAAGATCAAAACTTTCAAACCAGTTGCCAAATCTTACAGGAAACTATGATCTAAGGGGAGGCACAATAAGACTAAGAACACGATACTGTTAGGTTCATCGTCTTCCTATTGAATTAATATTTGATATTTCAAACGTAAATTCTTTTACCAAATCGGTAGGAAAGATACAATTGCAATGGTTTTAGTTTTAGTAATATATATAGAGACCGAAAATGGAAGAATATCAAAATCTTTTTCCTTCTTGCTATTATACCCTTTTTAGAGAAATCAAATAAAATAGATTGATTAAAAATAAAGGATAATGGAAAGGAAAATCAAATTAGATTTGAAAAGAGAAGAAAAAAGAAAGAATCAAATCAAATATGTTTTTTCTTCTGGTCTGAAAAATGTAAATGATGGAGTGGTTTGCTTCCAATTCCTTTTATACCTAATGCTCAATCTCAACGTACTCAATGTAAGGAGAAAAAAAACCGTTGTGTGTATGTAACGGTAGACAGCTTTTGACTGGACGCCCAAATATGGAGGGGCCCTAAGCATAGTGATCCATCACCCTCTTCCCCATTGATTTTCATATTGAAACTTGTACTTCAACTAATTTAATTTTTTTGAACAAGTTTTTCCTTGTGTGTATATTAAAGGCCTCAAAAAAAATTATAAGCTTTAATAATGACATTTTCTCGCTTACTACTTTTAAAAAAATTATACTTAATTAAATGATTTTACTAGTTAAGCATTTGGATAGTCTTTATATTTTAAATAATTCTTTTTGTTTTATAATAGAATTTTGAATTTTTTATTAAAAAAAATTAAATAGTGAAATTCATATTCTCCTTAGCTAAATTGCAGGCATGAGCATTTAGGTACCTAGAGAGTATGAGGACGGGTATTCAAGTTGCTACCTACTTGGGTATATAAGGACGGGTATTAGTACTTTTTGTAAATAAGGGTACGAGGATGAGTACTATAGTACCTTACCTAGAGACCCTACCCATTGTCATCCATATGAGTTAGTTGAGTTAGTTGACTATCTTTTACCAGCCCAACACATGAGTTGTCATGAGTAAAAGAGGTGTTGACGGTTGACCCTCAAATTCTGGGTTCTAAAATGTGTTAATAAACCTTTTGTAAGTTGAGGATCAAGAAAAAGAACCTCACATGTAAAAAAACATAATTTTTATCATTCTGTTTGTGATGATGGCATTGGCAATTCCCACTTATATGGTGCTAGGAGCTTGGTGCAGCATACTTGTGATCTCTTCTTGGACTAGTTTCTTCTTCTGCATTGCAATTTCATCTAAATCATCACTAGACCTTGAAGCACAAGCACTTCTAGAAAGTGAGTGGTGGAGTGATTACACTAACCATGTTCCTACCCGTTGTAAGTGGCCAGGCATTACATGCAATGATGCTGGAAGCATCACAAACATTTCTTTGCCTACTGAAATCCAATTGGGAGACAAATTTGGCAGATTCAACTTCTCTTCCTTCCCAAACCTTGTTCACCTTGATCTTGCAGCACATGGAATCACAGGGAACATCCCACATGAGCTAGGTACTCTTTCAAAACTTGCTCATCTTGACCTCTCTTCTAATGATATTCATGGAGACATTCCATTAAATACTTGGAGTCTAAGGAATCTGGTGACCCTGAACCTGGCTAGAAATAGAGTTAATGGTTCAATTTCCCCTTTTGTGGGTCAGTTGACTAAGCTGAAATCACTTTCTCTTGGTGCCAATCTGATAAGTGGCTATATTCCTCCTGAGTTAGGAAGGCTTAAATATCTGATTCATTTGGATCTGAATAATAATTGCTTTATTGGTCCAATACCTGTGGAGATTGGTAGGTTGAACAGTTTGCAATATCTTTCTCTGGGCATGAACAAGTTGAATGGTTCCATACCTTTAGAAATAGGGAATTTGAACAACATTCTATATTTGGATCTTAATACCAACAATCTCAATGGGGTACTTTCAGTTTTGCATAGACTAACCAGTTTGATTGAACTAAACCTGTCCAACAATGAGATATTTGGTGATGTCCCACTAGAGATTACCCAATTGACCCAATTGGAGTATCTGATTATTTCAAGTAACAAAATTTTGGGTTCAATACCTCATGATATTGGGAAACTTTCCAAACTCTTGGTTCTGGACTTGTCTAGAAACAATTTGATTGGAAAAATCCCAGCCAGTCTTTCAACTTGCTCTAATCTGCAGGTGTTGACTTTGAGCTATAACAATATAACTGGAAGCATTCCCTCCCATATTGGTGATCTTGTTACACTTGATTTAATTGATTTGAGTCATAACTTAATAAGTGGAGAAATACCCTCTGATCTTGGGAAAGTGAAATACACAAGGGTCTTGGATCTCAACCATAATCAACTCACAGGAACCATTCCAAGTTCCCTAGAATCATTGCAGAGTATTAACTTGTCCTACAATTCTCTAGAGGGTGAGATCCCAGTTAGTCTCCACTATACGCCTAATGCATTCATTGGCAATGAGTATTTATGCCGCGGTCAAACTCATTGTTACTCCTCTTCCAGAACAAGTAGTAGATTAAGGACCCATATGAAGATTTTCCTTCCTCTCATAGCTGTTCTTGCTCTTCTATGCTGTGCATATGTGCTCCTCCGCCGCCGGTGGAGTTGTTGCTACTCAGAAACAGATGCAATAAAGAATGGTGACCTGTTTTCAGTATGGAACTATGATGGTAAAATTGCATATGAAGACATAATTGAAGCAACAGAAGGTTTTGACATCAAATATTGCCTAGGAACTGGTGGTTATGGTAGTGTCTACAAAGCACAGCTACCTAGTAGTGGTAGAGTAGTGGCTTTGAAGAAACTCCACAGTTTAGAAGCCAATGAACCGGAAATCCGCAGGATTTTCAAGAATGAAGTGAGAATGTTGACAAAGATAAGGCATCGAAATATCGCGAAGCTTTACGGATTCTGCTTGCACAACAGATGCATGTTTCTGGTTTTGGAATACATGGAAAGGGGGAGCTTATATTGTGTCTTACACAATGACATTGAAGCTGTTGAGTTAGACTGGACCAAGAGGATTAACATTGTGAAAGGCATAGCACATAGCTTATCATACCTTCATTATGATTGCAACCCAGCAATTATTCACAGAGATGTAACAACCAAGAACATTCTCTTGAATTCAGAAATGGAGGCTTGTCTCTCTGACTTTGGGATAGCTAGACTCCGAAATTCCACTTCCTCCATTCGAACAGTGCTCGCTGGAACTTACGGATATATTGCACCAGGTAAGCTTTTGTTATCTATCAGCATTTTTTCCCTGTGAATCAATTCTGACACTCAGAAGCTATTAGAAAATCTTCTTCCCATAATTGATTTTGGCTTTAGAATCAATCGTACTGGAATTTCCGATTTCAATTATTCTCAAAAGGGTGTGAGGTTTTTTTACTTACTTGGTTCACATTTTTATGCAGAACTTGCATATACAGATTCTGTGACTGAGAAATGTGATGTGTACAGTTTTGGAGTGGTTGCTCTTGAAATTATCATGGGAAAGCATCCTGGAGAACTTGTTTCCTCATTAAGATCTGCATCCACTCGAAGCATTCTCCTTAAAGATATGTTAGACCCAAGACTTATATCTACCATCAATCAGCAATCTGCTCAGAGTTTAGCTCTTGTAGCAACACTAGCATTTGCATGTCTTCACTCTCAGCCAAGGTGTAGGCCAACAATGCAAGAAGTGGCTAAAAAACTTGTGACAAGAAATTTCCCATCAACTAAACCTTTTGAAGAAGTTTCAGTAAGGGAGATGGTAAATCAGGAATTGTGATTCGTAACTAATTTCAATGCTGTGAAAGAAGACTTTTTCTATCGG
Organism: Lotus japonicus; assembly: GCF_012489685.1. Taxonomy (NCBI): domain Eukaryota; kingdom Viridiplantae; phylum Streptophyta; class Magnoliopsida; order Fabales; family Fabaceae; genus Lotus; species Lotus japonicus. The sequence continues at coordinate 4,313,513 of NC_080046.1, forward strand.
TGCACGTCATCATTCGGTTCATTCCATTCATATATGTATATGCTTCACGTGGAATAGATTCTGTTAGAAATCTGATTGTGATAATCCTGGATAATGTCAAGAATCGTGAGCGTCCACTTTCCGAACAAATTATTTCGACCCTATAATTGTCTGGGTTCACGAAATCTTTGTTGGGATAATACTTGACAATCAATCTGTTTCTTGGCACAAGAGAACAGATAAAGAAAGTAGAGAGATATGTTTTCCGTAATTCTGTTTTCTGTATTCTGGTTTCTGTTTTCTGTACCAATTCCTTAGGCTGCAAGTAACCTTATATAAGAGGTTGCACGAATGATCACAACTGTTCGAAAATAAGTCACAATTTTTCAAACAATTTCAAACTAGGGTCACAACCGTTCAGAAAAAATTTCGAGCGGGACCCCAGCCAGGGGCTCCGCCCCTTGGACCCCGGTTCGTATTCGCAGTCAATTATGTGTTGGCTCACCGAGCGTGCACTCCGCACTAACCTGACTCGATTCCGAGCCTAACGCGTAATTGCATCAGCCTATAGTGGATCACATTACTACTAAAATACATTGATGATTCTAAAATCACCAACAAATCCCCCCATTTTAGTGTAATCCTTGATCTACTCAATTTGTATAAGAAAATATATACAAATTTATAACACACAGATATAACGATCAAACAAATGCATAAATGAAAATATCTTGCTATTGAATTTCCACTTTAGTACAAATACACATTCCAAATACTCGAGAATCGGGGTGTCTTTAAAGATTGAACCCGTCAACCCATTTGAATATCTAAAGATATTGTACACATATGTTTCTACAACACTCTACTATTCATACTTGACACTTTACAAGCCATGTGTCCTTATCCATTAATAAGCATATAGGAAGCCAAGTCCAAGCTTCTTGAAGCGGCAAAACTTCATGCTTACATAGGTGATCCTTTTAATCTTGCACCTGCATTTACAATTTTCCAAAAGAACCATTAAGAAGATATACTTCAACCTAGCCATCACTAGCAGGTCTGAGCACATACCTTGGGAAGATAAACACAAGTGCTCCAATCTCTAACTATGATCTCTCCACATTGAATTCAGCTTCTAACGTTGTATTAGAAGGGAATTGGGTATAACATAGCTAGTAGATTTAAATGGACTTTAATCCCATTCCAATTACCGACTTCTTCACTAAGTCTCTAGCTAACCCCTTCGTCAAGTGGTCAGCTAAGTTTTGTTGCGACCGAACAAACTCAATGGATATCACCCCATTCAAGATTAATTCCCTAATCATACTATGTCTAACACCCAAGTGTCTAGACTTTCCATTGTACATTTGACTATAAGCCTTGGCCAATGTGGCAGCACTATCACAACGGATAGAAATTGGTGATATCGGTTTAGGCCATAATGGAATCTCATATACCAAGTTTCTTAGCCATTCCGCTTCTTTACCAGCAGCAGCTAATGCTACAAACTCTGATTCCATTGTAGAACTAGTTATACATGTTTGCTTCTTGGAAGCCCAAGAGATGGCACCTCCCCCAAGCAAGAACACCCAACCACTTGTAGAGGATGAGTCTTCAACATTATTTATCCAACTAGCATCCGAATAACCCTCTAATACCGAAGGAAATCCCACATATGACAATCCATAATTCATAGTACCCTTCAAGTACTTGAATACCCTAGTTATCGCATGCCAATGATGTCTACTAGGATTACTAGTAAATCTGCTCAACTTTCCAACCGCAAAAGCAATATCCGGTCTAGTACTAATCATAGCATACATCAAAGAGCCTATAGCTCTTGAATATTCGAGCTGATCTACAGATTTACCTGTATTTGGCATAAGTTTTTCACTTGGATCCATGGGAGTACTAACCGGAGAACAACTTTCATGATTAAACTTCTTGAGTATTTTCTCAATGTAATGAGATTGCGTAATTACAATCCCCTTATTCTCCCGTTTAATCTTAATACCAAGAATAACGTCCGCTTCTCCCATATCCTTCATGGAGAACTTTGATGACAAGAAATTCTTTGTTTTATCAACTTGATTTTGGTCCGTGCCAAAGATCAACATGTCATCCACATATAGACAAATAATAACTCCTTTACCGGATGTATCAAATTTGCTATATACACATTTGTCAGCTTGGTTTAGAATAAAACCACTAGACAAAACAACCTCATCAAATTTTTGATGTCATTGCTTCGGAGCTTGTTTCAGCCCATACAACGACTTAACTAGCTTACACACCTTATGCTCATTACCAGGCATTACAAATCCTTCAGGTTGCTTCATATACACTTCTTCTTCCAAATCACCATTCAGGAATGCTGTTTTGACATCCATTTGATGGATCACTAGATTGTGAATAGCCGCTAAAGCAATCAACAATCTAATAGTAGTGATACGAGCAACTGGAGCATAGGTATCGAAGTAATCAATCCCTTCCTTCTGTCTAAAGCCTTGGATTACCAATCTAGCTTTAAACTTGTCAATTGTACCATCGACTTTCATCTTCTTTTTGAAGATCCATTTGCAACCCAATGGTTTACAACCTGGTGGTAAATCAGATAATACCCAAGTATTATTTTCCATGATAGAACTCATCTCTTCATCAATTGCTTCTTTCCAAAAAGCAGAATCTCGAGATTTCACAGCTTCATCATACGTTCTTGGATCCTCCTCTATACTATAGCAATAATAGTATTGATTATCAATCTGATCCTTTGATCCCTCAACTAAATATAATTGAAAATCAGAACCATAAGATTTAGGTTTTCTATTTCTTTTGCTTTTCCGAGGTTCGAGTGTCTTACTTGGTACATCCAGTGTTTTAAGACTCGGCTCGGACCGGCCGGTCCGACCGGGACTCGGTGACCTGACCGGTCCGAGCCACACTTCAGACCGGTTAAGCAAGCCACTCGGCTGGAACCGCTTTAAACCGGCCGGTTTAATGATCAAACCGGTGACTCGGCCGGTTTTTTGATTGAACCGGCGAGTCACCTTTTTTTTTTTGTCAATGCCAGTCCCCTTTTCATGTTTTTTTAATTTTTTTTTAAGTTTGTTGACGTTGGGCCATTCAAATTGTTTTTTTGGAAGCCCGTTTACCTAATTATTTAATATATTGGGCCATTCAAATTGTTTTTTTTATCCAGTTGCAAACATTATGTATGTAGTAGACAAAAAACGCAATATTATGTTTAAAACTGCTGCCAAGAGGATTCGAACTCAAGCCATAGAGGAGATATGGAGGAACCTAACCACTGCACCATCACTTTGTTATTGATTAGATACGCGTTTTATTAAATATATTATATATATATATATATTGCATTGGAAATTTTTTATTATTTTTTAATATACACCGAGTCAAGCAATCGAACCAGTGACCCACTGGTCCGACCAGTGACTCAGTGACTCAGTACCCCGACCGAGTCGATGACCGAGCCGAGTTTTAAAACACTGGGTACATCAGTTGAATGATCATCCTTTATAGGTTCATCCGACTTAGATATAAGGTCCTTTGGTCTAGGTATAGAAGAGAAACAATTCTCATCAAATATGGCATCTCTTGATTCTATAATTGTGTTAATAGAAACCGAGTCATTAGGTTCTATAACATAGAACCTATAGGCTTTGGAATGTTCAGCATTGTTAAGTTCAAACGTGTTACAACGTGTTTCAATCTTATTTTGATCCTAACAATTTTTATAAATACCTTTCTATACTAAAATCTAATTCCAGATGTTAATGACATTTTTCAGGAAATATATATTATAAGGTCGCATGCTTCAACGAATATGTCTAAGCCTTATAAGGAAAAAGAAGTTTACACAAGATATGACCGCATCGTTCAGTAAACAAGGAAAGATAGAAAGCCAACTGTATCGTACTTTCATCCATTTGGATGCAAGTGTTACATTCTCAACACCAAGGACAACATCGGAAAATTTGACAATAAGTCTGATCAAGGAATTCTCCTTGGATATTCTTCTCACTCCAAAGCCTATAGAGTTTACAACTCAAGAACAAAAGTTGTTGAAGAATCTATCAATGTCAAGTTCGATGATAGTTCAATCAAGGCCGTTGATCGTTTAGAAAGAGATTTTCTCAATCTAGACCTATCAGATCATGATGAAGCAGATGACGACACAACGAGAGCTCAACCATCAGAATCAGTTCATGAAGATCAATCTCCGTCACCTCCTGGTACTATTCCTGAACAGTCTGACCAAGTCATGACTTCAAGCGGAATCTCACTTCCAAAGGAGTGGAAGTACAGAAGTGATCATCCACCAGAGCAAATCATTGGAAGTGTATCAGAAAGAGTAAAGACCAGATCAGCATTCAGAGAAGAATCAAACAGTGCATTCATCTCAGAGGTTGAACCAAAGAACGTTGAAGAGGCTCTACAAGATGAAGGATGGATTCTGGCTATGCAAGAAGAACTAAATCAATTTGAAAGAAGTCAAGTATGGACCCTAGTTCCAAGACCAACTGGAAAATCTATCATTGGTACTAAATGGGTCTTCAGAAACAAGATGGATGAAAATGGGAAAGTCACTAGAAACAAAGCGAGACTAGTAGCACAAGGTTACAACCAACAAGAAGGAATTGACTACACTGAAACGTTCGCACCAGTTGCAAGAATTGAAGCAATAAGGATACTCCTAGCTTTTGCATGTCAACATTCCATCAAGCTATATCAAATGGATGTCAAAAGCGCCTTTCTGAACGGAGTAATTGAAGAGGAAGTCTATGTGAAGCAACCTCCAGGCTTTGAAGAACCATCCACTCCAGACTACGTGTACAGGTTGAAGAAAGCTCTGTACGGTTTAAAACAAGCCCCAAGGGCTTGGTATGATCGTCTAAGCAACTTTCTCATGAAGAATGGTTTTTCAAGAGGAAAGATTGACAACAACCTCTTCAGGAAGCAATTGAAGGACGACTACATCCTTGTACAATTGTATGTTGATGATATCATCTTCGGTGCAACTAGCGATAAACTGTGTAAAGAATTTTCTACTCTCATGCAAAGTGAATTTGAAATGAGTATGATGGGAGAACTGAAATTCTTTCTGGGACTTCAAATCAAGCAAGAGAAAGACAAGATCTTCATACATCAGTCCAAGTACATAAAGGATATGCTCAAGAAATACAACATGCACAAGTCAAATGAGATGAGTACTCCTATGTATCTCAACACTGTTCTGGACAAAAGTGATGAAAGCTCACCAGTTGATCCAACATCGTACAGAGGGATGATTGGCTCACTTCTTTATTTAACGTCCAGCAGACCAGACATAATGTTTAGTGTTTGTCTATGTGCAAGGTTTCAGGTAAACCCACAGCAATCTCATCTTAGTGCTGTTAAGCGAATCTTTAGATATTTAATTGGTACTGCTAATCTTGGTCTTTTATATGAGAAAGGTGAAGATTTCAGGTTGAAAGGATTTTGTGATGCGGATTATGCTGGTGATCGAGTTGAACGGAAAAGCACTAGTGGAGGATGTCACTTTCTGGGAAACTGTTTAGTATCATGGACAAGTAAACGTCAAAGCACTATTTCCTTATCCACTGCTGAAGCTGAATATGTGGCAGCAAGCTCTTGTTGTACACAACTCCTATGGATAAAGCATCAACTTGAGGATTACAACATTCATGAAAACAAGATACCTCTTTTATGTGATAACACAAGTGCCATCAATATTGCCAAGAATCCAGTTCAGCATTCAAGAACAAAGCACATTGAGATCAAACATCATTTCATTAGAGACCTTGTGGCAAAGGGAAACATTGATATATCTCATATACACACAGAAGATCAACTTGCTGACATACTCACAAAACCTCTTCTAGAAGGCAGATTCTCAGATCTAAGAACAAGGATAAATATGCACTCTGCTCAATAAAAGGTATGGAAACAAATGGTTCTATTTTGCAGGTTTCGTTCTTCGAAGAACATCCGCACTGTTCTGTCTCCTCACTGTTCAACCAGTAGATCAAATCGTTCAACAACTCTCCGTTCAATGAAGTTGCTCTCAGGAAATTTATATCGTTTGGTTAACAGCTGGCAAAAACATTGTTTAGTTCAATGCATCATTACTCTTGCACGTGCTACAACAGTGAACTTTGAAAGGTCCCATCACATTAAATGCGAAGCAGTTATCTCTCTTACTTTCAACGCGCGTGGTCTCAACTGCTCAATTGTTTAATAGTTTCTCACTCATGAAAAGAAAACCGCCATCTGCACACCATCCAAAACTGCCATTCCTTATTCCAAATCAAATATATCCAAAAGATTTCCTTCTCTCTCTTTCACCTCACTTCATTTGACACTTACTCTCTCTCTCTTCCAAGTAAAGAAACCCTAAGCCTTCTCTGAAACTTCCTCTCATTCCCAAATGGCCGGAGTTCTTGCTACCTCTTCCAAAGCCCCTTCCAAATCTAAGGCCCAATCCAAGAAAGGTGGTAAAACACCTTACTCTGCTGAAGAAATGGAGATCATCCAGAGGAGATCAGAGAGGATCAACCGCCAACGCTCTGTTCAACTCAAGGAGGTTGGAGCCGTGAAAACTGAGAAACTGGGTGACAACTCTCTTGTGTCCCCAAGGTACTTTGATCTGAAGGTGTTCGCCTTCGTGAAGATGGCTGGGCTTGCAGACTTACTTCATCAGGACTGGGAGACCGTGTACACCATGGCTCAGCGCGAAGTGTATGTGCCTTTGGTAAAGGAATTTTATGACTGTGCCGTTGTGATAAATCACAGACAAGTCATTAAGTCCAAAGTAAATGACAAGATCATCTTTGTGACTCTCAACGACATGGCTGAAGCACTGAATGTGAAGTTGGAAGTTGGTGAAAAATATTCCCCAAATTGGTTTGCAAAAGTTGATGACTGGAAGTGCATTTGGAAGAACCAAGAGGAACCACTGACTGTGGAAGTGGGCAATCTCATTGATGATGTCAAGTTCAACAATGCTGTGATTAGCAAGGTTGTCTTACCAAAGGATGGTGCAAGAAATTATGTAAATGCGCACGCAAGGTACGCATTGTACAAGATCTTGAAAAGAGTGAAAATTAACCCTGCACACTTGATGTGGAACTACTTGATCAACTATCTGGAGAAAAGCCAAGGATACCTTCCTTTTGGCTCGCTGCTGACCGTTATTTTCGAAAAGAAAGGTGTTATCAAAGAGTTTCTGGAATCAGAGGATCGCTTGAATGAAGATGTGATCTTTCCTTCACCAATCAGACTGGGAGATGTGAGCAAAATGCACATTCCCTTTGATGCCTCTGAAGTTCCTGAAGAATACTTGCCCAGAACAAGGAAAAACACCAAAGGAAAAGAAAAGGTATCTGCTGAACAGACTGTCCAGACAAGGAAGAAAAATCTGACAGAACTGTCCGATGTGTCAAAGAAGGAACCGTCCAAGAGAACTGTTCCTGCATCTCTCCGCATCGCACCGTTCCCTGAGGACGAGGTAGAACAGTCTGTTCGAATCAAGATTGTGAAGAGTGGTGAACCATTGCAGTCTCAATCCAACCCCATCGCTTCAAGAACCAGATCAGGAAAAGGTTCTCCGCCTGTCAAGAAGGCTGAACCCAAAAAGCTAAAGATATTGAGGAAGCAATTTGAAGAATCTCAAGTTACTGTTGAACCACAACCTGCATATCAGAAAAGGAAGATTCTCTCTGCTGAACCTGAGGAGCCCTTCTTTGATGAGGACTTTGTCCTTCACACAAGGTTAGCAAACTCTCTCTTACCTTATCAAGAAATTCCTTCTGAAATGTCCAACAAAGAATTTCTGGACTCACTGTTTGTTGACAATACTCAAACACCACACTCCTCTCCAACACACTCACAACACCACACTGAACCATTGCCAAAACTCCCACCAAACACAAACCTCAATGAACCCTTGACTGAAACAACAAATGAACCACTCACATCTCAACCAAACCCTACCATGAACACTGCTTTCATCACTGACCAAACTGTCGTTGCACAAGAGAATGCCTCTGCATTCCAACTTGCTCAATCTTTGCCTAAATCATTGATTGCTGATGAGCATATGACTTCTACTTTCAAACCGTTCACGGAAGCAAGCACTAAGAAGGCAAGCAGATCCGGTACTGTTCTCTATTTTTCTCAAGCAAGAAAGAGGCGCCTTCAGACGCTAGTGTCCTCTGCTATCCAACGCAGACGCACCTTGAGGACTACCAAGGGATCGTTCAAAAGCTACCTGAACCTTCTGGCAAGAAAGATTGACAAGTCTTCAAGCAATCAGCTCACCGCCACGTGGAAACGACAAGAGGGTGACAACTACTTGTTCCAACTTCAAGCTTGCAAAGTTCCTGATCCAGAGTTCTGGAAATTGAGTGTCTCTGAGGGATATGTTGGTACTCTGCCATATTCTCTCATGAATCGGACCTCCGCGCTCTCACTGAAATTTGGAACTTGGGTGTTTGTACTCCTACCCACTCACATTCCTGAAGTTGTTTCTCATTCTGAGAAAGCCAACACTGACAAAGGAAAGGGGAAGATGCTTGAAGAGGCAGATGATACAGAGTCACAACTGAACAGTTCTGCTGATGAAGATGAATCTGAGGGACTTCAAGCTGATTTCAAGACTGAAGCTGGAAGCTCAAGTGCTCAAGTCTTGGCGACTCAATTTGTCACCAGAGAAGACTTTGAAGACCACCGTGACCACATCAACCAGCAGTTCATGACTCTTGCTCAGAAAATCGATCAGCTGCTGACACGCTTTGGCTAATGGCCAACTCTCTATCCTGAACAATTCGCTTTTACTTTTATGTTTTCAGACAATTGTTCACTGATTATGCATATTTTTATCGTACCATCATGCTTATCGTTTTATAACTAACGTTTGCCATGTTTACTATGCATATTATACCTTTCTACTAAATTCTTTTCCCTTTCTTTTTAATAATGCCAAAGGGGGAGAAAATAGGAATTAGGAATTATAGAAAAGTTTAAGATCAAGTTCAAGGTTGTTTCCTTAACCTAACACCAAAGTTTTATACAACTCAGGGGGAGTAATATGTTTTGAATAAGTTTTTTTTTACATTTATCTTACCCAATTTAGGGGGAGCATAAATTCTTTTTACTCTTGATCATTATCCTTTTCAATAAAAATTGTCATTATCAAAAAGGGGGAGATTGTTAAGTTCAAACGTGTTACAACGTGTTTCAATCTTATTTTGATCCTAACAATTTTTATAAATACCTTTCTATACTAAAATCTAATTCCAAATGTTAATGACATTTTTCAGGAAATATATATTATAAGGTCGCATGCTTCAACGAATATGTCTAAGCCTTATAAGGAAAAAGAAGTTTACACAAGATATGACCGCATCGTTCAGTAAACAAGGAAGACACTTATTCTGTATCGTTTCATGCCACGTCATACCTCAGAATTTCAGAAGATGCCTTTGAGCGGGAAAGTCAAAATTGTATCTCAACTATTTGCCCCATGCTTTAGTCAGAAGGAAACTAATCTGGTCACGTGCAAACTGATTTACCTTTGAAGAGAGAAGTCTCGATGACCAATGAAGAGGAAAAAGGACAACACGTCAACATCACTTTTCCAAAATGTCTCTCTTCTGCAAAGTAGCCCAAAGCTATCACCACCTACTAGCTGACAAAGTACACCTTTTTGGCTAAAGGATAGTTTTGAACAGCAGCATGCATTTAATGAAGCTACCAACCGGAGATTTGAATCAATGGTTAGATGACACTCACAAAGGCTACAAACAACGGCCAGATTTTGTGTCTCAACGGCTACACAACTAGCAAGATCATATATAAAGGACATATCTGAAGATTGAAGATGAGAAGAGAAAAATTTATTGCAAGAAAAGAAAGAACTCAGAGCAGTTAATCAAAACATTCTTAAAAGCATTAAAAGCTCACAGCAGATTTCCTAAGAGTCAAATCCGATCTCATACCTCTGCTAAATCAAGAGAGAATACCAAACCTTAAAAGAGTCAAACCTCTTCTCTTACTTCTCTCTTAGATTCTGAACTCCTGTGTGTTCCAACGTCCTTTCAGAACCCAAAACACTTGAGAGTTCCAGTGCCATAAATTGTCTACACCAACTCTTTTGAGAAGAGATTTCTTGTAGAGCCAAACAATCCTGTTGATTGTAGGAGGAGTCTTGTACAATACTTGGAGAAGTCCGTGATAATACTAGGAGGAGTCCTGTACAATACTTGGAGAAGTCCGTGATAATACTTGGAGAAGTCCTGTCTAATACTTGTATTGGAGAAGTCCTTGATACTTGCTAGTGAAAATCTTGGTGGTGGCCAAGTGCTGGACGTAGCCCAATCGTTTAGGGTGAACCAGTATAAATCCCTGTGTGCTGATCGTTCTGCTTTATTTACTTACTTCCGCTGCACTAAACAGTTTTTGAAAAGTCACCAGAACAATTTTCTTAAGAACTTATCTTCTTTTCATAAACTAAAGTTTTAACAAGTAATTTTTAAGAACACAATTCAAACCCCCCCTTTCTTGTGTTACTTATTTACATATCAAGCATATCCAACGAAGATGCAAGCTACACCCTTTTGACCCAAAGTTTTCCTTTTAGGATCCGGGAGTCTAACCACGGCTCTACAACCCCAAACACGTAGAAATGTTAAGTTGGGTCGTTTCTTATACCAAAGTTCATATGGGGTAGTCTTGTTCCTTTTATTAGGAACCCTATTTAACAAATAGCAAGCCGTTAACATGGCTTCTCCCCAAAACCCTTCACTCAAACCAGAATAGGATAACATGGCGTTCACCATTTCTTTAAGAACTCTATTCTTCCTTTCAGCCACACCATTTTGTTGAGGTGTATAAGGTGTCGTAGTCTCATGAATGATTCCTACGGATTGGAAGAATTCAGGATCATAATATTCACCACCTCTATCCGTACGTAATGTTTTAATCATCACATTCTGTTGCAATTCAACTTCAGTTTTATAAACTCTAAATTTATCTAAGGCTTCATCTTTAGAATGCAACAAATAAACATAACAGAATCTAGAAATCATCTATGAAAGTGACAAGATACTTTTTATGTCCTAATGATGGAGTAGCATGCAAATCACATAAATCACTATGTATCAATTCAAGTATGACAGATTTCCTTGTTATGCTTTTAAAAGGTTGCCTAGTGATCTTTGTTAACATGCAAGTTTTACACTTTTCTACATTTCCATCAAGAACAGGAATTAAATCATCTTTAGACATTTCAAGCATTCTTTTATAATGTACATGTCCTAGACGAGCATGCCATAAAGAAGATTTAATAACATTCGAATTGGACATAAATATAGAACCAGAATCATTAGGAACTCCATTCAAATTCATCATGAACATACCATTATTATAATATCCAAATCCTACAAACACACCAGACTTCGATAATACATATTTATCGGATTCATACACTTGCTTGTATCCAAGCTTATTCAATACAGGACCAGAAACTAAGTTCTTACGTAGTTTAGGAACATACAAAACATTAAACAAAGTAATAGTTTTTCCAGAACTGAATTCTAACACCACGCTTCCTTTGCCTTCAACAGGATCAAAGTGATGATCTCCCATGTAGAGGACAGATCCATCTTCCACTGGAACAAAAGTCTTGAACCAGAAACGATCCTTGCAAACATGTGTTGTGGCGCCAGAATCAATCCACCACGCAATAGCATCATCCTGCACATAAAATGCTTCAGAAATTAATGAAACTGAATGTTTAATCAAAATATTCAAGTTATGAATTGATTTCTGACCTTGTTCTTGGGATTGGTCCTTAGACCCCTTTCCCGAACCACTTGCATTCGCGTTATCATGCTTCTTTCCAGAACGGCAATCCTTCTTGAAGTGGCCTGTCTTACCACACTTCCAGCATTCTAGTTTCGGTTTCTTGTTAGAACCGAAACTTCCTTTGTTGTTCTTGAAAGCACGCTTCTTTCCTTTGTTTTTGTTGTTATTGTTCTTACTACCCTCCTTGATCATATTAACCGAGGGACCAGCAACTTCTTTTCCTTTTCCCTTGTCACTCTCCTGCGCTCTTAGAGATTCTTCTATGCGCAAGTGACTTCCAAGTTGGACCAAAGACAGTTCGTCTTTTCCATGCTTCAAATTGTGTTTGAAATCCTTCCATGAAGGGGGCAACTTGTCTATGATACTTGAGACAGATATTGTTTCATCCATCTTCAATCCGTGCAGTGTGAATTGTCCAAGAATTTGTAGAAGTTCATTGTATTGTTCCATGACAGACCTTGATTCAACCATTTTGTAATTGTTGAAATCAGTCACCAAGAACTTCTTACTGGATGAGTCCTCTGCCATGTACTTGGCTTCAAGACAATCCCACAATTCCTTTACAGATTCCACATTTTGATAAATATCGAATAAAGGATCAGACATACCGTTAAGAATGTGTCCTCTGCATATGTAGTCGTCATTCTCCCACTTTGATCTGCTTCTTATATTTTCAACAGTTTCTTCCTCCAGAAGTTCAGGAATCGGTGTAGACAGGACGTATACCACCTTCAACGTTGTCAACAAGAAATGCATCTTCTTCTGCCAACGCCTGAAGTCTTGTCCTTAAAACTTGTCCAATTTCCTAAACTTAGTAGTCATCTCCTTGACAACGCCTTCTCCAGCCATGATTATCAGTAAATAATTTGTTCGTTTGTTAGAAATCTGGTTGTGATAATCCTGGATAATGTCAAGAATCGTGAGCGTCCACTTTCCGAACAAATTATTTCGACCCTATAATTGTCTGGGTTCACGAAATCTTTGTTGGGATAATACTTGACAATCAATCTGTTTCTTGGCACAAGAGAACAGATAAAGAAAGTAGAGAGATATGTTTTCCGTAATTCTGTTTTCTGTATTCTGGTTTCTGTTTTCTGTACCAATTCCTTAGGCTGCAAGTAACCTTATATAAGAGGTTGCACGAATGATCACAACTGTTCGAAAATAAGTCACAATTTTTCAAACAATTTCAAACTAGGGTCACAACCGTTCAGAAAAAATTTCGAACGGGACCCCAGCCAGGGGCTCCGCCCCTTGGACCCCGGTTCGTATTCGCAGTCAATTATGCGTTGGCTCACCGAGCGTGCACTCCGCACTAACCTGACTCGATTCCGAGCCTAACGCGTAATTGCATCAGCCTATAATGGATCACATTACTACTAAAATACATTGATGATTCTAAAATCACCAACAGATTCTTCTTTATCTTGTTTCATTTTCTCTTTAGAGCTGATTCAATTTAAACAGGTTAGTAAATATTGTTGTATACAAAAGAATCAGGTTTCTGGAAAAGTTAAAACTACACTTACCTTTCTTTCACTGTCTGAATTAGCTTGGTTGTGCAAGAAGACTACTGCATCAGAAAACATAAACTTTGGTGCTTGTTGTCTTGGTGCTGTTCTCTGCATAAAATAGAACCAATAAGTTTCAGCAGCTATCCGTGCATTGATGTTTTTCTCTGAATAAAATAGAACATGTGGCTACTTTTAGACTATATATGGCTTTGGCATTCTCTACAAAAACAGAATCAATACTCACCTAGTTATTAAACATGCTCTACTAGGTAATATCCTTATGACTTTATTATAGTTTAGCATTAATCATAATCTGTATTAGTCTTGCTGCCAATTTTTTTTTCTCTAAATGGCTAAGCAATGAACAAAGAGAAATACTGAATATTATTGGAAGCTAGATCTAAGAACTACACCAACTCCCTGGTAATCGAGAGACCATAACTCTCCCCAATTTTCCAATTACAAATTCAACTATTCTCCTCTTCCACTTATTTATAGTCCCTTTTCACTCTCTATAAACTCTAACCACATGATTTCCCTTAAATGACCACCTAACCAAAGTACTAAGTGGTGGGCATACGGTGCATCATTATAGCCTAACCCTAGAATATTTGACATGTTGACTTGTTAATTGGCCTTTCAAAAAAATGTTGTCTTGTTGACTGGATTATTTGATTTTGAAGAAGCTATCGTATTTATGCCGTGTTGTCATGCTACTGTGTGATGTCATGTTTTCGTTGAGTTGACCATTGCTTGTGTGTTGTGTGGGTGCTTCATGCCATGAATGAAGGAAGTCGACGTTGAGATGAAGTGTTGCGCCTTTGGGGATTTCTTGTTCGTGATGGACCTTTTCTTTGGGAGCGTTGTTGGAGACGACTGAGGGTGCGTTCGAGGGACGAGTAGATGTGCTCCTTCTTCGGAGCTTTTTGAGTGTCTTTAATCTCTAGTTGGCCCTATGAGCTTGAGTCTGTATCCTTATCGCTTATATCATTAGAGTCATCAACATTCCAAAGTTCTTCCTGCGCGTTGACTCGATGGGGATGTCGTAGTTTCTTTTATTTTCCCTTGAACTTGGGATAATTGCCTTTTTGGATCCCTTTTAATGGAAGTTTTTATTTATCAAGTTTTTTCCGATGCTTATATTGTCTTAAATATTGTTTCAATATTACGATTCTAACCCTCAAGAAATCAGGGCGCGTTACATCATGCTTCTTCATGACAATATTTCAAAGGATGATATTTTGGGGGACATATATTAACCGCAAATTTTTCCAAGACTTGGAATTAAGTCGAAGGTGAAACGTGAATTACAATCTCAAAGGTTGACTAGAGAATTTGAAACCTAAAGCTTTACAACTCTTATAGAAAAGGTGACAAACTTATCAGAGGGTTAATTTTGGCTAAGTTAAAAAGTGGTCATTCTTTAACCTGAGTTGATTGTGGAAAGAAATTATGAGTCGAAATTTACTTCATAAGACTTAGCGAAATTTGAAGCGCTACCCCAAAATACATGTTGTTTGATTGAAGAATTAAGCTTCAAATCAAGAATAAAAGCAGACTTGCGGTTAGAGGAGGTTACAAGAAGTCTCGTAATAAATCATCTCAAAATTTTATTTTTAATTTAATA
Source organism: Lotus japonicus (assembly GCF_012489685.1). NCBI lineage: Eukaryota > Viridiplantae > Streptophyta > Magnoliopsida > Fabales > Fabaceae > Lotus > Lotus japonicus. The sequence continues at coordinate 4,328,519 of NC_080046.1, forward strand.
TATACTATTTATCCATTTTGATTAAATTTTCTATCACTATATTTGAATTAAAAAAATTAAATAATAATAATAATTCTCTTACAAAAAATATGAGTCAAAAAATGATACTAAAGTTATTTATCATTTTCTATTATTGACATTTTTTTCTTATTTTTTTAAAGCATTCAAAAATTATAAAATGAAGGATATCCTCCTCATGTTTTCTTGGTCAAATCAATGAAACACCCCTTCCTCCTCATGTTTTCTCACTGCTATGGAGATGATTTTATTGTGTGGATCCCACTTGATTTAACATTTTTTTCACCCATTTTCTCTTATTTTTTTAATATGCGCCATTTTTAGAGTGGTACAATTTTGGACAATGTACTTCGACCGATTATAGCAGGTAACACATCAATTTTGTTTATAAAAAAATTATCAAAAATTTGTTATATGTTAATTTTTTAAAAAAAGTATGTGTTGATCAGCTATGACCGGTCAAAGTATATGGTGCAAATTTACATCACTCTAAAAGTGGCATATTAGGGAGACCCTTTTTCTCTTGAACCAAATAAGAGAAAATACCTTAAAAAATGTGTTTTCTCATATAGTGGCGGATCCAGGACCCGGGGTCAGGGGTTCAAATTTTTCAAATGAACACATCGGTAAAAATATAATTAAAAACAACTTTAATATGTTTATAATCAGATATTATACAAGTCATAATTATCCAAATAGGTGGGTCTTTGGTGCAAATAGTTGCAAAACTTAGTCTACTAGTATAATTTAAAATTTTCCGGAGGTTCAAAAATAAAATTATATAGAAAATTAAGTGCAATTTTTTTGTTCAGGAGATTCATCTGAACCCTCTGCCTTAAAACTAGATCCGCCCCTGCCTGCATATATTAAAAAGAAGAGGACACATAAATCATTACATCATGATGAATATGGAAAAATCACATTTGGTTTCCTCTAATCTAACCCTAAAACAGGTAGATAAAGACAATTTTACCAAAAAAATGAATTATATACATGTGTAAATAAAATTAACATTTTTGGTATATTAATTTACATTTACCAATCGTTCAATGAAATGTTGGAATAGGCGTGTCTAGCACGACACAACACAATAAGATTTTCATTTGATTTTGAGTTCCCTCCAAATCCCCTGTCTTCCAAAACACGCTCTTTCATTCCCTCCATATTTTTCAAATCAAAATCAAAATCAAAATCAAAATCAAAATCAAAATCAAAATCAAAATCACACCGATTCATACCCACTCCCTCTCTTCCTATATATATATCCCTCAATCTTGTTTCCGATCTTCATCCATCCACCACAATCGCCTCCCTTGCTCTCCAATTTCAATGGCTTCTTCCTCCTCCACCTTATCTCACTCCTCTGGCGAGATCCATCTTTTCGTCGGTCCCATGTTCGCCGGTAAAACCACTTCCCTTCTCCGTCGCATCAAGTCTGAGGTTGACACTGGCAGGTGGGTAATTCACAACCTGATTGATTATAACTCAATGTTGTGATCATTTATTTTTTATTTTTTATTTTATTGTGAAGGAATGTGGTCATGTTAAAATCAAGCAAGGATACAAGGTATGCAATTGACTCTGTTGTATCTCATGATGGTGTCAAGTTTCCTTGCTGGGCATTGCCAGATCTTATGTCTTTCAAAGAAAAGTATGGTCATGAGGCTTATCAAAAGGTAACAATGTTCATGTGTGTGTTTGAATTTCAATTCATTCTCAGTATATATGTTTTACTTATTAGTCATTGGCTATACATGTCTTAAATGGTATAAATTTTAGGTTTTGATTGAAGGGTGGTGCTTTAATTTTGTAATTTATAATGTAATGATAGCTTTTGTAATTCATAATTTGTGTTTGCTGAATGTGTTGATGTGTTTTGGATGCAGTTGGATGTGATTGGTATAGACGAGGCTCAGTTTTTCGAGGATCTATATGATTTTTGCTGCAAGGCTGCTGATGTTGATGGTAAAATTGTTGTTGTAGCAGGCCTAGATGGTGATTACTTGAGGTACTGTTTGGAGATAACTCAGAATCAATTTTCAAATTCTGAAATTAAATTTGATTCTGGCTTTAGAGTAGATTTCCAGAAATGCTTAATTTTCTGACTTTGTCTTCTGATTGTAAATGTTTTATGTATTCTTCAGGAGAAGCTTTGGCTCAGTGCTTCACATAATACCACTTGCTGATACAGTGACCAAGTTAACAGCTCGTTGTGAACTATGTGGGAAACGTGCTTTCTTTACTTTGAGGAAAAAGATAGAAGAGACACAGACTGAACTAATTGGTGGTGCTGATCTCTACATGCCAGTTTGCCGCAATCATTACAAGAACAGTCAAGTTGTCATGGAAGCTGCAAGGAGTGTCCTTGATCTCAAAAAGTTATAAGTGATTCACTTCTTGAGGCAGCAGCTCCAGTTGTTTAGTAAACTATAGGATTTGCCTTGTAAGATGTGTGTTCATGTTTCTTTGAGCCTGATCAGCCTATTGTGCTGTCAACCGGTTTGTTCAACAAGCCCTGTTGAATTGAGCTTAACATAATTTACTTGTTATAGGATTCGGATCCTCGCATGATTATGTGTGTAATATATATAATACTGGGGCTTCTTTATGCTCCTTTTTCTTTGTTATTCGTTAGTTTTGTTGAATCAAGAAAGAATTCCCCTATTCATGTTATGAAAAAATGGTTTCTGGTCACTTGGAAACAATTTTAGCGGTTCAATATCAGATTTATCTTCTATCTTGTTTTGAGGTATCCATCCACTTTTTCAAGTAAGGAAATTGATATTGTATCAAATTTGAAAATATTTCTAGCACAGAAAATATGTGAGTACAATATTCTCATGTAATAATGTTTGATATAGATTATGAATACTTTTTTTATACTTTGGAAAACTAATAACATAACAAAGAATAACTAAGGATCCACAAGAGAATCCTTCAATAGGAAGGTCTCAAGCTCAATAGAAGGCGTATCAAACATCATAAGACTAGATGTAGGTGAGTGAGCCCCCTCTTAACAAGCCAATCCGCAGAATCATTCCTTCTGATGAATCCAAGCAAGGCTAACCCTCTAGCTCCTGTCTAGCATGTCTCTAATGTCACGAAGAATCCAACTCCTACACATGGAACCTCATACTCTCACTATCCTCAAGGGCTGATTATGAATACTTATCAAATACATTTATACAAGAATATCCAAGATTCGTTTAATGGATACCACCTGTACATGGCCAGTAGATGTTCATTCTAGCATATTTCACGCTTCAAAAGAGATTTCAAAACAAATTTATTGCAAGTGCTGATAGTCAGGCACAAAATAACAGTGAAATGGGGCGATAGACAAAGCAACGGTCAAGTTCCAATATAATATATAAACATATTACAAGACAAAAGGTTATCACACCGTCAACCATCTAACATAACTTACTAGTACCCACAAATTCTGCAACACTCAACATTTCCTTACAATCAAAGCATCCTAATGCTTACAACTAGTCTAGTTTCAAACAGATTTCTCTTCCATGTACAACAGCTGATAAATAAAACTGTCTCACAACTCCAATGGGATAGGCTGTCACTTCCTAAGTTGTTAAAGACATTGCCATAGTATGGAAAATGATTACAAACGATGAGCACTCAGGGATTTGTCCGGAAAGGGTGGCGTAAATTAGCTTGACTGTCAGCCTTAGGAGGAACATTGTACAGCAGATCATGAATTTTGGAATACATCAGTATTTGAGAGGGATCACCGCCGCTGCTACCACCACCACCACCACCACTATGTGAAACACGAGAACTCTCCTGCAATTTTATTTTCTCATACAGATATTGCTTCTCAGCCTCAGCCTCATTTAAACGTTGTTTCAGGTAGTTGCTGGTAAATTCTTCCTCTGACTTATCTTGCTTGGCAAGGGCGATCCTCTGAAGTCTCTCAGCTTCTCTTTTAGCCTCGTTAGCCTTCAATTGGAACATGTCAGCCTCTGCATTTTTAAGCCTCACAATTTTCTCGAGTTCTTCTACCTGCGACTTCTTTTTCTGCCTTTCCATCTTTAGTTCTGCCACTTCCCTGGCCTTGTCTGCTAGTTCACGATCACAAGCATCGAGAGCCAAGCGAGCCTTCTTGAACATTCTCATCTTCTCATCAGCTACCATTTCCATCTTTCTTATAGCCTCCTGAACCACTTCCGCAATTCTGTTGCAGGCATCCTGTGGAGCAACCACCCTTCCACTTTCTCCATTTTCAAGGCCTTTCGGAGAGTCCACCTCAAGCTCTTCATTTAGGGCAATAGATTAGTTAGAACAAGAGGAAGAACATATAATTATAATTATAGTCATGCATTCCCCCACATCAAATATTGCCTTGAACAAAAATAAGACAAGTATTAATTATAGCATTAACACTATCAATGATGCCTGATTTTCAAATGTCAATTTGCCATGGCCACCCATTTGTTTAAATTCAGGTTTCAAAGAAGAGACAATCAGGTCAGGTGGCGCCGAAATCATTCATAGAACCAAGAAAACATACAATGCATTAGAGTCTAAAAGCACTCTTTAGCATTGCTATCTCCAGTTTTGGAGTTTTAGACATAATCAAATTCAAAAAGTAATTTAGTGAAGGAAACATAAAAATGCAAAGCATGGTATTGCCTTATTATATAACAAAGCAGAAATTGAAGAAAAACTATATTTCTAGTACCTTGGAAAAGCATCAATATTGCCCTGCAAGCGGCCTTTGAGTCCATTTTTCTGCTTCTTAATTTCTCCTTGAGATCGTCACACTTCCAATATAGCTTCCTCCCTCGGGGGTCTTTACTAACATGGAAGATCTTACTTACATAATCAAGTTCCCTCACGAAGGCCTCTCCATCCCAAGATGGCGCACAATGCTGGAAGACGTCTTTAACCCAACCTAACAGTTCCGACGTCCTATTGCATGCTTGACACCTAAAAACCATTTCACTCGGTCCTGCTCCGCTCTTCACGGAAGGGCCCATGCAAATAAGTTGCTCACGAATGGCACAATCTGTGTGAGTCCAATGAGAACACAAATCACATCCAATCCAGCGGCATGTATTCACTTCAAAGTCAAACTTGTTGCAGACCACACACATGCAAAGATTGCAGAAACCATTGTTGTTGGTGCATATTTCACAGGTACAATCATCGGCCGGAAGCTGGTTTTGGCATGCTATGTTTCTGCATCTCTTATACCCAAAGATTTCTATCAGGGAAGTCTGTGATAGACTGATGCTAGGATGCAGAAAACCCTGAATTCCAGTATTTATTGCAGCAAGGATTTCAATCTGCACACGATGGGCTCTAACCAGTGTCCTGGGTGTCAAATCAGTTCTACTCTGCACAAGTTTCTGCAAAATGAAAAATTCCTCTCTATGTTGTGAACCATTACCTCCCTCAAGGATAAGACGAAGTCCATTTTTCATCTCTTCTAGAAATTCCTCAGGAAGGCGATGCATTTTTTCACAGATTATATCAACACTTTCTCTTGCAATGTCCTGGAGAGTAATTTTGTCTGCGCTAGAAACACGACGAATAACTGACTGTTCAATGCAATTAATCTCTGCTTTTCCATTCTCCACCTTCTTCGCTGCAGGGGCATCAGCTGTAGGCCAAGTTTCTTGAGAACTGGCACTTTCAGTCGGTGATTCACGGTCAGAGTTTGATCTAGGTTCATCAGGAGAGAGGTGAGGATCCGAAGGAACTAGAGACAGTGATGTCTGTAGCCCTCCAACCTGTGACTGTTGACGCATAGGGAGCATTTTGGAAAAGACCCCTGGTTGATGCTAAAGAAGATGAAAGTATCGATTACAAGTTTCACTCCGTTACCTGTAGCTGGCAAAACCTGCATGATAGTAAACCACAAAGCATGATTACTACAAATTATTGTTATCATTTAACTAACATATGCTGACAGCAAGAGCAAATAATTACAATTGAGGTTGAAAAAAAAACATTAAGCTATCAATCTACCTACGTCAAATAAGATAAAGCACTTAATCTAGATGAGCAGCTAACAAAGGGAAGATGAACAACCCATTTGGATATATACTAAAGAGCACTTATTAGAGCTTCTTCACTAGAAATGACACTAGATAAGCGGGTTTTAAATCAACTTCGACATCAATTATAACAATTATCTATCGGTCCCCTTCCAAGAAAACCAGTTGAGTGAGTCACACATTAGCAATTGCAAAAGAGAAATGTGAAAATAAGTTTATGGCATTCACAAGTAAATCAGGTTTATCTATCATAAAGCATATATTTACCAGATCTTCAATTGGGTTTCAATATATATTTATTCACTTCAAATATCATAATTAAACTCAACAGAAACCTCCAGTGAACAAGAAATTCAAGCAGAGATTAACACTAGCGATTAACCTAATCATATTTTTTTTGCAAAATCTTCAAATTTTGGTTCTGATTTAGTTGATAACACTAGACAACAGCTGATATTTAAAACAAGTGAAATTTCAAATGGGAGAAGCTTACTCGTGAACAGAAATGGCAGATCGAATGAAAATCAACACAGAGATTGAACCAGCACGACACGACACAAACATGGATTTGAGGAAGACACAAGATAGAACAGGAGACGATGGTCGATAGGGAAAATGGGAATGTAGTAAAGCAAGCAGCGCGTGGTTTTCAATGCCTGGGGTGACCGGTGCAGCCGGTTGACCTGTGTAACACGTCACCGTCATCTAGCCTGCGCTTGCACTCTGTTTGTTTAATCCCTTAAACAAGAAAAGTTTGTGATTTCTCTCCAAATCATTCGTCTCATTTTCTTCCCATGATGTAACCAGCTTTGGTGCTATTTAATCAAACTTCAGATTTACCTTTAAAAAAAAGTAATAAGTTAAAATTGTGATTTTAAAAATTGTACCGCTCAAAACTAGGGAAATGACAGTTTTACGGAAATCTCTATCTTCAGGTGGAAATTGTCATTTCTACTCAAAACCAATAAATATATTGTCTTATTGTGATTGAATCGATGATAATCATATATATATTGTTATTATTACTGTACAATGTTAATAAGTCAAATTTAATTTTAAATTGGTATAAAATAATCATATGTATATTTTATAAGAAAAACAATGATAATTTGTGTATGTAGGCATTCTAACTTGGTTTCAAAAAAAAAGGTATTCTAACTTGACATAAGACTTTCATTTGAAAAAAATGTATTTTTATAAAAAGAGTTTTTTTTTATTGTGATAAAAAGAGAGTATTTGCTAACGCTCCTCTTCCTCTTTTATTATTATTGAAATTTTGTTTCAAAATTAGAAATTTACAAGGGCTGTGAATCGCAGCGGTGGCTAAGCTAGTTACAAAATAGAGCAAAACATTCATAGGAAATATCTTTCGGTCAACTTTTTAAGTTTCAGGTTCTACTATCACCAATCATAAGCAACACCTTTTCCTTGAGTTTCTCTATTGTCTGCAGAAAATAAGAAACAAAATGTCAGGGTAAGAAATTAGAGCAAGTAGTTTTGATATGGTAGAGTTCCATGATGCGTACCAAGCTAGAATTGCTTGCCCATGCTCTGACGGAGCTGGCAGCGTTTCTGAGGTGAGAACAGTAAGGGGAATCAAAATTCAAATAATAGGTCGAGCTTTCAGTAGCATCAGCAACCCAGACATGGTTCGTGTGGTCCTTTTCCTTTTTAATAAGATTACAGAAACCAACCTGCATATAATGAAGCTCCAGGTTTCATCTAATGTCTAAAGTAATGCAACATATGAGACAAATTTCATACACAAGACAACCTGAAGATGCAAGGCTAACATTTTATTTGTGTAGTAATAATAATTGTTTTATTGAAACCACTTAGAATTTGGATTAGACTTAACTTTACCCCAAAGCTAGCGGTAAGGCACATTGTCAAAGCCTTTGTTAGCTCCATGTTGACCTTATCCCTAGTCGACGTGGGATCTCTACACACCTCACTCACGCCCAAGAATTGACATATGGAGCATGCACATTATAGAATATTTTTTGTTGCATTGGAAATCCATGGGTCCAGGTTCTACGAGCAACCTATATTGCACTAGGAAATCCATGAGGCCAGATAGATTGCAAAGGGAAAGCCACGAGCCCAAGTTGATCTTCTTGAACAATGGTGGGTAGCACAGATCTTTTTGATCTTTAAGATATGATTTTAAAATTTGATTTAGGCCTAACTCTACCCTAAAAGTTAGCTAGCAAGATGAGGATTGTCAAAGCCTTCATTAGTTCTATGTCGGCTTTATCTCTAATTGACTGGGATCTCAACAAACCTAATCTGAAATATCTACCAGTATACCCTAGCCTGCAACCCAATGCCAAAAATCATTAGAGATCACATTTTAATTTGGTAAGGAAGGTATGAAGGATCAAGTTGCAAACAAGCTGTAAATGCCCTTATACAAGATAAACGAAGATATAAAAAGTTCATAGTTAAGTAGTTGAAACGAATCATCACCCATAATGGATAGTCTAAAATAACAGTAACTAAAAATAAAATACATTGTAATTACCGTGGATCCAGCAAGGTTATAGTTGATTGGTGGAAATGAATCATGATCAATCAATGGAGAGCAAAAGCAGATGGCAAGCAAAGTGTTGGTTAACTTTTCTGATTGCAAACCATACATGGATCCATCAGACACAAAAATCCATTGCTTCTTTTGCTGACTTGATTGATAAACCTCTCCCACATGCACAACATACGCAGCAACGTCGAACTCACTGTACAAGAATAATATCATAGCTGAGTCAAATATTTTCTGCTATTCTTTTCACTGAGCAGAAAGATGAATATGAAAGGACTATGGTGACAAGATACTTAGAAAGAGGGATGTCAGTCAAACTTGACAATGGGATTGATTGTCGATTACTGAAAAATGGCCTGCAAATGACAACAATAAGATGGATTTAGAATTTGATGCCTCGCCCTCCAGTAAGAAATTCAGTTTTTTTGTTTTCCATCCTATTCTGATTGTTTGATACCTACTTAAACTGTTCCCTTGAATTAGAAGATAAAGGCAACCACTTGGTAGAAGATCCTTTAGTCTGCAATTGAAGGTTATCCAAATCAGAACCTGATGGTATGAGTCCTGAAATTACATATGCTTCTCCCTCTATCAGTTCCTGACGCTATCACATTGGTAACACAAAATAAAGATAGTGAGATATCTCCTGAAGTCAATGATAAACGTTTATAATAGGATCGTCAAAAGAAGGAAAGGAAGTGATCTTAGGCATGCCTAAGAAAACCATTTACATAAAAAACTACAATCACAGAAATGCTCAAAAGTTATTAAATACACAAAGAAATGTGACTAGTCTTTGCAATTGGCTCATCATCCTCACCTGCTTCTCTGTTGGGTTCCAGATTGTTACTATACCTTCTTTAGGCTTATCTTGTCCATTTTTATAAGTTAATCCAACTATCCGCAACCTCATAAATTGTGTGACTTCTCTATGTCTCAAGCCAGCATCTTGCAAAGATTTCTCAATTGAGTTTTCCATTTTTGACTGTCTGATTGCCTGAAGATAGAAGTGAAATCATAAATACCTTTCCGCATATAGACTTCTTATTAATGTAGGAATATAACCTCACATTTAATTTGGCCTTATAAGCAGAAAAAGAACTAAGCTGCTCTGGACTCATATCTGCCATTAGGAATTCTGGTTCTTCAGCTGTCTCCAGCATTTTATAAATCTTAGCCCCTTCACTTTCACTGTCATCATAAATATGTGAACCTCTTCTTTCCTTCTGATGCTCCGAAACTATGCTATCTATGACAGCAGAGCGCCTAGACCATACCGATGATCAGCACAGGACAAAACAAAGTTCACATTAATGGGACGTAAAATCAGCAATCACACCCATATGGTAATATCACATGATAATTTTTTCTGGCTTTCCTAAATGCACAGGTCACAGAATAATGAAAAGTTTCTGCGTTAAGTTATTCAGATGCACTTCATGATGCTGCTAAACAAATTTAAATTTACAGTGGCAAGAGAAGTTATATTTCTTAGAAAGTAAAGACTGGTAAAATACTTTTTAGAATAACTTCTTATATTTCTTCTATTTATGAATCATTATTGAAGCTTTTTTTAATTAGAAAAACTTGTTAGATTTTTAACTTACTCCTTCTAAAAAATAAGTAGGAATAAGTTAGTAAGCGCATTTTATTATTATTATTATTATCAAATAAATTCTTCTCTATAATATTTTTAGTTTAATTTTTTATATATCTTATAATTTTTACCAAAATGCAAGCACAAAAGCTCATGGATTATAAGAGGGAATATTCAAATCAGATGAAGATAAAGGAAATAGATTGGGAATAATAGGGTAGTGGGACACAGTGATTTCTGCTAATGGAAAACAAGAGAGAGAGAGAGAGAGATATGATAATTTAAGAAATCACCTCTGATTGTACAGCTCCATCATTTTATTCTCCATCCTCTCTGATATGACAACAGACCGCCCACTACTTAACCTAATGAGGTAAGCAGATGCTAACTTTCTTGATTGCATAATAAGAAAATATTTCTGAAAAGTAATTTACTGTCCATACTATAAAGGAAACTGCAGGACATATTCGGTTAAAGTTACCTTTCCTTGTAAAGAATAGGATATATGCGGGTAATTCCAGCCAAAGTTTGAGGTATTAGACCACCATTGCTTTTTATGCATCTGAAAGCCAAAGGCGGACCAGCAACCTTACCTGTGGATTAGGTCAGAGATAAATGCTCAAGAAAATAATGCAATTTTTTCTCTAAACTTGAAAAGAATGAGAGGTCCACAAAGTAAAAGATGCTTACAAAACCCTAACCGTTCTGCCCAATGAGCTCTATATGTTCCATTTATGTGTAGCGATAACCTAACTGTTGATGATACCTGAAATTAGAACAAATCTGAGGAGATCATCAGGCAGAAACACACATACACACACACATAAAATCATAATTGCAAACCTCAAGGGGTGAAACTGGCTCATTCCAACCACATAATCCTGCTCCCCATATCTGCATAAGGCATGAGTAAACAGAACTCAACATTATGTTTTATAACTGAAGGTAAGATAAACAACAAATACTGACCAACACATTACCCGAAGCTTCTGCCCTACAAACAATCTTCCAGCAGCTCGTTGTTTTGACAATGGAATGTCTAAAATGGCATTTATTGAATACCTGCAAGGGAAAATCATTATACATGGGAGGGAACCTCATTAATTTGCAATCAGATAGCATGTAAGTTGAAATTCTTACCATCCATCAGTAAGTTCAATTTCTACTGTCTCTTTCCTCTGATCCCCAGTTCTTGTCTCAAATAAAGACCCACTTTCCGGCACATGATCAGAGTGAATTCTAGAAATGCAGAGAATCATCATTGCAGAAGGCAATGCATCCCCTTCAAGAATTTTCTTGATGGTAGATCGGTGGCCATGATTCACTTCTCTTTCATATCTATGCACCAAATGTTGTCATCAGTTTTATAGATTCAAAAGATGTTGTCTAAAATGCAATTACATACCTGTACTTAAGTTCCTCAAGCACATTTGATACGGTCAAAAATTTCCCAGCATGTTTAGCCGGATTGCATCTCTCATAGCATGCCAGTTTCCAGACAATCCACTTGTAATGATTCAAGACCCACCTAGAGAGATGTTCGATTGAAGCGTCAAACTACGCCAATTAAGGCTAGGCAAAAGAACACTGTTTAAGTGTAAAGATTTCAAAGAGAACTATGATACAAAACTGAGTCAAACATTACAAATTAAAACAGAAAAACAAACAGAGACATTGAAAGGGAAACAATATTTGTATTATTGAAATAATAAGACTGTGAAAGGGATACCCACTACTGCTCAGAGCCAAGCTCCTCCTACAAAGAGCTGTTGCTCTCCATTCACAAAACAGAAAATGATTCGTCAATGATACCTCTCTCTCCACTAACCAAAACCTCTATGGACACGCACTCCCCCTCCCTCAGTAACTCATTTTCATTCGGATAAAGTTTCACTCATACTCCCTCTGGAGTGTGAAATGAGGTTTTGAAAAGAGAGAGTAGGAGATGTGATTGATGATATGATTGAAAGAGAAGAGAGATAGAAAGTAGAGGTATGAATGAATCATAGAAGAGAGAGGAGCTACTGGATTTTGAGTCACGTGAGTAGATTCCGGTTGGGCTGGTATCCGGTGATGGCGATACCATATTAAATATAGTAAACAAGAGAAAAACAGAGAGAGAGAGAGAGAGAGAGAGAGAATGATTTCATTGATTGATGTTGATGCTGACTTATATAGAGTCAGAAGTACATCAGAGTTAACTACTAACAAGATAACAGAATAACAAACTAGCAACAGAATTAGTTATTACTAACTACTAGCTAACTATGTACTCTATTAACTAGCAATTACTTTCTGACACAGTTCAACTAACTAACTGACCAAAATTGTATTGTATAAATTATAAAATAAAAGTGCTCAACAAAGTTATTTCCTAACAGTTCCCATAGATACTAGACGCAAAATTACAGGATAGAAGCAATTTACTCTTTAGAAGCAAAATGCAGTGAAGTTCCATGTTGAGCCAATAGATTGACAAAGGCTTCCGCTCCCATACCATTGTTACCAGACCCATCACAGAACATGTACTTTTCTGCATTACCTGATGTCACCTGTCCAACTGGATTGGGAAAATGCTGCAACAAAATTCATTTTGGTGCACCAAGAGTAGTCAATAAAGAGACCCTAGAGAATGAGGTCCTAGGAGAATATAATAATCAACATCGATATACAGATTACACTCACCACTTCCTGCTGTAATGGAGGCACTGCAAAATAATCCTTGATGTGCATCCTCGGATACTGAAATGGATATCGGGTAGAAACCTTTTTTTTGCATTCAGAAGCACCTGAGGCTAATTGAGACAAATCTTAAGATCACACACCTCAAAATGAGTATAATAGACCTTGCAACTAATAAAAGTGAATGGAAGTGTTACACACTATTAAGCTATGGTTACCATTAGGAAAATTTTCAACTTCTTGGTCAGCAAAGACTTGAGAATTACGAGGCTTTTTGAAGGGAGAAGCAATTACACGTAATCCTAATCTCCTTTTTCCACTTGCAGGCAGCCTATTGTTTGGATGAGCTGTGTTAATAGTGTTGGAAATATCAACCAATGGCCTTCCTCCTACTGGTACTCCACATGAATCGATTTTTGAAGAAAAACCAGTCAATGAAGAATGGTATGCTGCTTGGTCAGCCCTTTCATTCCTGTCATGTAAGGGTTTCTGACCACAAACATTGCTACTTTTCCGGCTAGAAACATTTTCGTTCCCAACAGCATCAAATTTCATGATTAAGTTATCCCCATTACCTTCACAAAGAAACTTGGTTGAGAATTCCGTTTGTTGTCTAGAAGACTGCAAAGGGTATGTGAAACTTTTCATCTTATCATTGTTCCCTGACGTTACATGATGGATCAAAGGAGTACTAAACGCACTCCTTTCACAAGGTGAAGCCGCATTAGTCTGTCTCGTATCCGGAAACGAGAAAATCGAACCACCAACATCCCCTCCATCAAAAAAATCCCCCAGGTCCGGATCACCAAGAAGGCTCCTAGCACGTCGCAGGGCATCATTAGAAATAGATAAAGACCGTCCGCCTGCAGTTTGGAACTTAATCGGAGCTGGCTTAACCGCTGCACCACATGTATCTGGCTCAAAACCATTCTCTAAAGTGCTACTACCTCTACCACTAACTAAAGGACTTTGAAATGGCACAGCACTCATAATCTTACAACTCTCCTTAACTCCATGTAGCGGCTGCGGCAAATTAGGCCGCGGCAATTGTTGTTTCCCGTCATGTGCTTCGCCAATTCGATGCTGAGGGCTCAGGACAGTACTGCCAACCGCGTCTTCTTTCAAGCCGAGTAACGTCTTTGCTCGAACCAAACCAGTAGAAGATATGGTAACTCTTTTCCCGGAGCCGGTCTTAAAAAGCGAATTACCGAATCCGCAACTACTACTATTATCACCTATTCCAAGCTCTTGTTCACCTGCAAAATTGTATGAATTCAAAAATAACTGTCATCCTATTCACTGTTAAATTCAAAATTGACCTAGGGAAAGTGAAATTGGGAGAGGAAAGTAAGTTTCTACAACCTAAAAAATTGAAGCAGTGAAGTGAAGAGTTAGAGAGAGAGAGAGACCTTGATGGGTGAAAAGTTGCAGAGTTGAAGGTTGGAGGAGAAGATCGGACATGGAAGGGAGAGGAGAGGTGGAGGGAGAGAGAAGAGGGGGCGGAACATTGGAAGCGGCGTCTTTAGAGATTTGCCACCGGAAATTGGTTCCGGCGTCGGAAAATATCTTCCAGGTCGACATTTTGTTGTTCGCATCGAGTGGTGGGTAAGCAAGCAAATTAGCAAATTAGGGATCGATTATTCTTCTTTCAATTTTCTTTTTTTGGGTTTGAGGGTGGCGGGAAATGTTTTCTCAAGGAGAGAGGGAAGTAGAAACGCTATATGGCACTGTTTGGTTTTAATCACATAATAAATGTTGAAAAATTGGAAATCAAAACATAAAATGTTTTCTCAAACCAAACAGGCCCTAAATTTACCAATTTTTTTGTTGTCATTTTCTTGGATATTCCAAAAAATTTATATTATTTAATAGCGATATGTTAATTTTCAAAAAAAAAAAAATAATAATAGTGATATGTTCAACTCATCCAACCCGAACATCGTCGATTTGATTTGATTCAAGTTAGAAGGTAAAATACTTGAAATCCGATCCAAACTAACCCGACCAATTTTAATTGGTTCAGATTCTATTTAGGCCAAAATCTCATCCAATTCAATTTGTGTGCACCTCTAAATGGTACTATTTTACGCTATTTTGGTACAATTTTTGTGTGTTACTAAATAACTCATTTACCAAATTTTTTTGTGGTTTTTTTTTTCTAAGTTCTATCTTATTTTGAAATGTACTTAAGTTTATCACTTAAAAAGGTATAAATGGCTAAAAGGCATAATTTTATGTTTACGATTATTACTCAACCATAGTATTCTAGCTGTAGTTTGTTCATGCAAACCACGAAAATATGTTAACTAACCTTACTTTATTTTAAAGTTGTTATTGCGCTTAAAATTTAAAATTAAAGTGAGAATTTTGTACGGCATTTGCAAATGGCATAATATCTCATCATATAAATATGTATATGAAATTTTTTTGGTACATCAGAAAATTAAAAGCAAAAACAAAGCACTAAAGGTCTAACAAATCCCTAGCCAAGCTGGAATTAAGCTGGGGAGGAGGGTCCTCCAAGCGAGTATAGGGACACAGCTGAAGCACTCCTAGACCCGCAAGACAATCAACAGCTTCATTGGCACTCCTGGGATATGATGAAGCTGGATACTCCAATCACGATTAAATATGTATATGATTAAATAGATAGGGTGTTATAATAAAACCATTTACAAAATTCGACTTATATCTTAAGTAAGTGGGAACCTGTATTTACACTTCAAATACATGGAACTCCCAAGTGACATGACTTACAAATATAAAACTATTCACTAGCGCCACCTATTAATTTGAGGTTTTAGGAAAATCCTTCCTCATAATTACCAATGAGTAATTTTCCCACCAAAAGCACTACTAGTAATTCTAGTCTCGTTCTAGCAGTCAAAGACTAAAAGTAGTGAAATCAGAATGCTAAGTGATCCAAACTAGAGCATGAGATCAAAGAATCTTAATCGTTAAAGTACAAAATAGGGTGAGGAAATTACTAATTAAAAACTAGTCTATGCATAAACTAGGCTAGAATACTAAGGTGAAATATTTACCATGATTGATGTCCCAAAATGGCAAACCTTAGCAATAACATGTTGATCACGAAGATCCAAGCCCACTGATCTCTATAAAAAAACAACTTAGGGTTGGTATTTTGCATGTTTAGCAACTATACATGCCAGAGATATTTACACTTCCACCGGTTAATCAAAATGAATTTACTAGGAGCAATCTGCACCCTACACCTCAGCAGAAGAACATGGTACTCTTGACATTGCTATGCAACCTTGGTAGCTCGGGAATGGAGACGACTCCCTCTGAATCAAGATTTGAAGATGTTTCTGATAAATTATCAAAATTCAAAACTTGTCTCATCTGAGCTGCAGCGTGGTGGGCATAGTGTATAGGTGCCACTGAAGAAAAAGAAAGAGAGATTTATTATAACATAGAATTTTGACTCTGTTTTACATGCAAAAGACAATCGTTATGACATATAGTAAGGTACTCAAAGGCAAAATTACCAATTGAGGTTGCAATGGAGCTCCTTTGGTTTCTGAAATAAGTAAAAAAATATATAGTAAGCAAAATAATTTGGAGGCAGGTCAAACAAGCTATAGAGAAAAGGAGGCAGAATGCATACGCATAAGACAGTGAATGGATTAAATTTTGCAAGCTATCCGGAGAGAAACCAATCTCATCGAGCAACACATTATAATGTACAGGCCGAGATGTGCCCTATTATTTAGAGAGGAAAAGGAAAAAATAAGGCACATGAAAACATATGAAACATCAACACTTTAAGTGGCAGTGAAACATTTCACTGAAATGCTTGTAAATGAATATAAGTGAAAAAAATAAGGTGAGGAATTCAGATTGGGGTCAACTTACAATCATCCCAGCATGAGCACACAAGTAGAAATCGTAATTTCTTGGATGCACGATTTTTGTGTCGACAACCGTTCCTGAAGAAGAAAGTTTATATTACAATATCCTAAGTTGTTGCCTCATATGAACAAAATGTGAAAGTAGCATACCAGGAGGAACATTATCCACAGAATTAGCTTGAAAAAGCTTTATATGATGATTCTTCTGCGCCACAATTACTGTGAACTTGGGAACATCAACCTCTCCAAGATGTTGATAGGCCTGTCATTAGAATAGTTTATCATAATGTAGAATCAGTAACGAAAATAGCATCATTTACTCGGGTTGGTTTTTGGATTACAACAATAACCAAGCCATTCCCCACTATGTGGGTTGGCTACATAAATCAGTTGATGTGATAATTATCCTTCATGTATTAAGATAACAAATAAACCATTTACCTCGATATCTCTTAACGACTGGGCCTACAGTTTTCCTTGGTTTCTATTTACCTCTAACTACTGAATTCTCCTTCATCCAGTTAATCATCTCTATCAGTGCTTCTTCATGTCTTCTTCCTCCTAAGATAGATTATACCATCTTTACAATCGAAGCTACCACAACAGTCTCTCGAATAATTCTATTTCTAGTTCTATATTATCATGTGTAACTGCAAGGCTGTGTCGAGTTAGTTACTGGTGGAGGGCATTTCAGGAATAGATAGATGAAACTCAGCTACTAGAATTTTGTTTGGATGGGGGGAATATTCATGTGAGATAGGTTACATTTTCCAATTCCATTGTGGAGGTAGTAACAGAGGACTATCTTCCTCTGAGGAGGAGCCATGGGCTCTGGAATGTTGTAGATTCCTTTAGATGCTCAATACTATTTAGTATTTACAGCATACTTATTCCATTCATTGGACCTATTAATGATCTTCTCCTATTTTCGTTTATGCTAACCTAGTATCTACATTCTCAAATCTGCAATACTGAGTTACTTTCTTATTAGCTGCTCTTTACTATCCATAATGTAGTCCCATACAGCATTAAAAGTCTTATAGTTGTGCGGTAATATTTCCTTTTAAGCTTGAGTGTTACTCTTTTATCACATATCACACTTGAAGCAGTCCTCCAATTCATCCACTTTACTTGGATCCTATGATTGATGTGGTCGTCAATCACTCCATCATTTCATCGACAGATCCTAGGTACTTCCCAAACCATATGATGTGTGAAATAGTGTATCCTCCACTTTTCACCTCAGGCCTACGATTTGTGTCTCTTACTAAACTTGCATTCCAAGACCATGTGTTCCAAGACTTGTCTCGATATCTATTAGCTTCCATGGTTGATATCCCCAACATAATACCAAATTAATTTTGCGACGCGTTCTCTTAATCTCCGCCGGATTAGTTTCTCCCTATCCCAAAGCTTCTTAGTATATTCATGAGTTTGGATTAGCTTTTTTTGGGGGGTGAATTTTGAATTAGCTTATTTTGTTTCAAGAAAAGATTGTTACAAAAAAAAACTTTACTAGTTTTTTTTTTCGAAGTTCAAAAAATTGAATTTGAAGATGCACTAGGGACAGTGAGTAACTAAGTATAAGGATTCTGGAAACTAATCAAATTGAACAATGAAAGGGTTGCACAGTAACCTTTATAATCTGGTTAACCTCAATATCCAGAACCTGATTAAACTGTGATTCACTGACTCCATCCCTGAACATGAAAAGACAGATCAGAAAATGAATAAAACATTTAACATGTGACAAAGGGATTTGAGGCAACCAAAAGTGAGTACAATTTTTTTAACTTGATAATCACTCATCAAATACTAGCACAATCTATAATAATATTTACATATCATTTGTTGAATGTCATTAGTTTTCTAGAGCTAGACATTTACTGTATATAGTTTAGTTGTGTATGATTTTAGTGAGTTCAAATCCCTATAATCACGGTAAAGGATGTATTTATTCATTTATAGACAAATTCATTCAGTTCAGGTGATCTCTAAAGGAATTAGGCAAAAACAGCTTTTGTTCTTTATTATCAAGTTAATTCTTCAGATACACAGAACTGAAAGTATATAGTAGTAGTACAATTTAGACCAGATTGAATTACATTGCAAATGTGAAAACGTAAAATTCTTCCAATTACATGTTGGTTAACGGCAATACAGAAAATCACAAGCATATGGAAGTAGAGTTATTCATTGTCAGAGAAAAAGTTCCCAATAAGTCCCTGACTTTGCAACACATTCCAGCAATATCCACCTGGTGTGAACTCTCATAAGATCTCACGGAGTCTCTCACTCTCAGTTTCTCGAGCTCAAATCCAAGCTCAATGTCCAGGAATATCCACCTGGTGTGAACTCTCCTTGAGTGTGAGGGGGGTGTGACAGAGTAATCTACGGTTAGAGTAGTTCGAGCTCCAATAGACAGCATAGTTGACAGTTACAGTGTCTAACTAACTTCAGTTAGATTCAGTTAGACACTTAGACTCCTAAGTGTATCTCTGTATATAAAGGATTAGACTGTGTTCTGCTTCAGTTAATCAATGATAATCACTCTTCAATTCATTCATTTTCTCTCAAAGTGTTCTCTTACATTATACTTCCAAACAATCAAAAATCACTTTTCTAATTATAACCAAATTGTGAAATAGCTTCTTCCTTCTGTACAATTTTTAGAAACTAAATCGTTTTTTTTAACAAGCTTCAAATCACTTTTTTCAATAGTACATAAACGTGCTCAATAATAAATTTAGAATATGCATAGGAATATCATCCATCTCATAATTAACCTAATACTAATATTCTTAAATAAAAAAGTGGAGAGTAAGTAGTGCATCACACATTAATGATTACTTGGTAGAGTTGATATTATAACAGCAACGATCAAAACCTTCCTGGTAAGTGGTAATATAACATTTAACCAACGAACAGTCTAAAGAACATATACAACTATTATCTATGATGTAATAGTTAAAGAATGACACCTGAACACGATAATTTGAGCTGGTTTGCGACCATTACTTGATTCATAGAAATCTAGAAGCAATTCTCTGCGAGGAAATATCAATCAAATTTTAATCAATATAATGAATTTATGTCACCATACATGTGCAAGTCACAATTAAGAAAAACAATATTGATATCTTATCATGTCTTGTGCATAAACTCTCGAAGCATAAACAAAATAGATGGTGTCAATTATACTGTTTATATAGACCCAGTTGGAGCTATAGTTAGTCCAGCTAATTAGATAGGGCATTGATAGAATTTTGTCTGTACAAATTCAATCCAAGTCATATGATGAATAAATAGGAAACCCAATGCTATAAAGCTCCTTCATGGCAAGGTCTAAAAAAAGGGCCAGGCCCATTGCAGGTCTATTGTAGGCAGCCTTACCTTGTAATTACAAGAGACTGATTCCACAATTCGAACCTATGTCTGATCTAGGCACATGACGAATAGTTTTCGTTTAACTTGTGTATTGAGTGGTTTGTTTACAAGTTTTAATAAGTGTGAGTCTTTCATCTAGATTGGAAAGTTCATAGTGGCTATAAAGATGAGATAAATTTTAGGGTGTTTTTATGTATTTTTCCATCATATATACAAAACAGCAACAACCCAGTATATGTTTTTACTCAAACCTGATAATACCATCATCTTTCCCACCATCCAAAGGCTTGTAAAGAGCATCAATTATCTCCACTTTAGATGATTGCGTTCTCACAGATGCTCTATACCTTGAAATCAGAGGCCAAAGACGAGATCCAACAACCTACAATCCAACATTATACACTTAGAATAATATGCAGCAGAGACAGTACAAAGCAATATGAGTTTTAATAGAGGAAAACGCAAAACAAAATAAAAATAGCCTTACCGCTGCTATTGATGGAACATCTGACTGACCAGGGGAACTATGAGACACATCCATCCCCAAAATCATTGTTGGAGTATCTTCAATTAGGGGAAGATTCCCGGAAAGCTCTATTGTCAGTAAAGAGTTTATTCCTCCAAGCTACGTTGACAATAGGCATACAAAATTAACAAATTATGCATAATACTATTCAGTTAAATAAGTTAAGTTTTTACATATATCATTGTTATAAAGTAGTCATTTACCTTAGAATTGATTTTAAGTAGTACATTAGTAAGGTATTGATCAGTGATCTTCAGAGGGGAAATACACTGTGTGACAACACCAAATTCACTCAGACACTTCTTTTTCCAAGGCCCTAAAATTTGACAAAAGAAGATAAGGTGAATTATAAAAATGCGATGCAAATGGAAAGCCTGGAAAATCTTCCCAAGAGACATACCGTAAATGTCACAATTTTTCTTCTCTGGCAAAACACAGAGAATCAGCTTTGGTTCTCTAATAAGTTTTGATGTAAGTAGGTCAAACATCTTTTCAACCCTTGCAACAGGATTAGATTTTTTCATGGGTGCGTCTTCCTCTATTAAAGTATATGGCCGTTCAATGTTCTGTGTAAATATTCAAGTACGTTTGAGACAGAGGTAATCAAAACAACAATAAGATTGCAGATAAATATAGGATGACATATTAGAATAATCTATGGTGACATACAATGCCTTTGCTCATTCCACATTTGATCAGCTCCCTTGTTATGTAACTAGTATCACAACGGGCAGAAAAATTAACAACAGCCCAAAAATCAATACGTGATGGTTGTAGAAATGTCTGTGAAAAAGGACATAGCATAATCAATTATTAAACTAGTGAATGAAATTTTAAGATAAGTTGGAAAAAGGCAGCCTTAAACACTTTTTGAATTTGAATATCAATTAATGCAATACCTTCTTATTAAAGTTCCACCTTCCATTTTGGGGAATGCAGTCATCATTCTTACCGACCTTCAACTGAGTGTTTCAAATAGAACTGTGTTAGAGAGTGTAATTAGTTCTCAAAATTAATTAAAAGAAACCAACTCGTATACACCACTTTCTCGTTAATCTATATCTGACTTTCTCTCATGTAACCTGTTCACACAAAAAATGTGAAATATATTGTAGGTCAATGCTTACCTTTGGTGTCTCAAGTACCCGAGCTTCAACCTGAGTCAATTGTTTATCAATAGAAATGCCACATGCAGCAAGAACAGGGTCATCATCGTAGTGATAATCTTCAACAGCCTATAAATTTTGAATGAGTTTTAGCATATTATCAATAAAACAGAGACGGCGTGCCAATAACGATAAACTTACATTTCTCAGAGACTTGATTCTATCTTGCGGCTTTTGGCGTGATTTTTCAATCAAAGATGCTCTTTGCACGGGAGATAATGCCTTTTTATATCGTTGGAGGGGAACAAGTGAACAAAGCTACTCCACCAAAAGGATAAAGGAGGAAGAAAATAATAATCAGATACCATTGATGCAAGGGGTAAAACTCCTACAGAAAAATGATACAATTGGTATACAATAGGAACCAGAACAAGGTCCACTCAAGCATAAATTAGGCAAACCTCCAAGGGCAAATAGATGGGACGATTTGGCTTCCCCACATCAAGACATGGAAGATAAGCAGAAGAAGTCAGCTCTATGCCACAGTGTTCAGCAAAATACTCATATACAGTAATATCTACTGTCTGTTCTCCGTCATTGTTGTCTCCATTTTTCACCTTCATACTAAAACTGGCGTAGAAATCAGACTCAGTTTTTTGTTTTATTAATCAAGAGACCCCTAAGTTTTTGTAATCCCATTTTTTAAGATTAGAAGGAAAAAGAATAAACACTTGACTATCAAAAAACAATTACTTACAGTTGCTGAATGCAGGGCTTCTCACTCAAGCCAGAAATTTTAAATTCCCATTTACGATGTGTTGCAAGCACCCTTAAATTTTTAAGCACTTTTTTGGCCTACAGATTACCAAGAAATAAAATCATTCATGTAATTACTAATGCTGAATCACGAGTGTTGTGTAGAAGCTTCTCACCTTTGCCCAGTCAATATAACGGGGTTCTTTCACATTCTGGTTGGATAGGAGAAAATCAATTACAGGTCCAGGTTTTAAGATGACCGTGGTGGACACATCTAGAAATAATAAATGAAGAATGTAAAGGGGAAAATACAATGTTATGATGATGAGATTTCAAGATACGTATGAGAGCAGTCCTACCCATATTAAGAGATAATCCTCCCTGTTTAAGATTAAAACTGGAGTGAAACCCTCGAACTCCTGTTACTCCACCTCCAACATCAGAGAAATTCCTCGAGTCGTCATGATAAAAAGATTGTCTTACCAAGAGACACCCTCTTTAAATTCAGAGAGAAATGGTTCAAATGAGTTAGACCACGCAGGTAACTATTTAATTCCATTCATGAAAAGTTCAAAAATACTTCCTTGAATTTATATTTACAATTTATGAGTACCTGTTAGCTGCTTGTTGCCTCAGCACAGTGTCTAGCACTCTCAAAGCATCCTGACAATTAGCATCTGTCCCCATCCCTTCAAGGGAAAGAGCAACAGACTGCAGGGGTATTTTGGCAGTAAAACTTATATCCACCATGAAAGCCTTTGACTGAAACGAACATTTTGACCTTTTAGTTTCCCCACGAGGGCTTCCATTAGCATCAGGACACTCAGCACTACTGCTAGAGTTGGAAAACAGTATAAGCTTTAAGACAACAAAAATGCAACTTAGACAGACATATTAAGACTTACGATTTTGCAAACGATTCCTCAAGCAATACTTTGAACTCGAATTTATTCTGTGGCAGAGGACCCACTGTGTATAAAGTTCTATCACCATCATATGCAAACCTCTTGCCACCAAGTTCAGAAGAGTATGTTTGGTAAAGCCTATCAATCAGTTTTCTCCCAATGCCCTTGCTTTCGATGACTCTTTTGTCTTCCGTAGCAATAGTAACCTGGATGGAAATCCTCCAGTAAGTAAAAAAATTACGATAATATATAAGAAATTTCAAAGACAGATACTTGACTTACACTATACTGGAAGAAAATCGCATCCGGAGCATTAACGGAAACTTTGAAGAGATTGGTAAGCACGGGTATGCGTTTTCCAGCAGTCCCAACCCCTTGCCTACTGATGATAGAAAACTTTATAGGATCGGCTTCTACTGTTTCTATACTAGGCGACACATCAGGACTTGACGGAGATAAAGGTGGTGGCTCGGCATCAGCAGGATCTTCAATCTCAGGTACTTTCTCCATCTTTTCTCCTTGTAACATAAATACAATCGAAACTTTAACATCAACCAGGAAAAGAAAAGACTGTATTCAAGAGTCGAAATACAAAAATACACAATTATAAATCACAGGAGATTCTTTAATGATTTCTTCCAGTATAGTGTAAGGGTAATCGTAGGTGAACGGTCAGGGTTCGAACCCTGAGGAGGGATAATTTGTACTAATTAAACAACTAACATTTGCCTATAAAAAAATACACATATAAAAGCTACTAAAGTAAATGGATGCTGAAGAATGTGAGATGAAAAACAGCATAAAATATTCAAAATTGAACAAATGGCATTTGATTAGATAGACAACATAATAATTGAAGAAAAAGAGAGCAATGAAAACCCCAAAATTGGGAGCTGAGTGAAAACAACAGCATGCAAGTACAAACCCAGTGAGTAAAATGTGCAGCATTTGAAAGGAAAACAAATTGAAGCTGAAATTACAGAGAGAAAGGTAATGCATGCTAAAATAAGATTACAGATCAACCGAGACGGAGAAATGGGTATCATACCGAAATGAAGTTGCGTTCTGAGTGTGTAGGGTTTTAGGTGGGTGGAGCGATTGTCTAATTTCAGTGCGAAATGTATGTAGGTGACCGTGACTCTTCGTTGCCCAGCGACAGAATTGTGAAAGAGAGGGAAAGGAAAACAAATGTAAAGGGGAATGGGATGATTTATATTTTTCTATGTCAAAACATTACTTTCACTTGCTTTTACACCATATATTTAGCTAGCTAACTTTCACATTTGCTTTTTAATGTTTTACTTTAGGGGGTGAATTGAAGATGGAAACTTATGATCTTATTGATTATGAATGCATTGTTAGTGTTGATTTTTAAGTAGTTGAGAAAGAACCACATTCTAGAGTTGATACTAATCAGATTGAGCGTGAAACCGACATTTATCAATAAAATGGAATTTTGATAATTGGTGGATCAAGAGAAGTTTCATGTTAATAATTATTGTTATTAAATTTGTTTTGATTTTTGTTGTTTTATTTAAGAGGTGAAATTTTGTTTAATTTTCCACTTTTCATGTTAGTTAATTTGGTGGGAAAGAAGTTGACATTTCATAGCACCTTGTGTTGGATTCAATTGATCTTTGAATTTGGGTTGATCATGTTGTTGGAAGTAGTGCAAATGCCAGCACATCACCGTTTGATGGATATAATTTTCCTCTTAATCATGATTATTTCTTATGACGCTTGTTGTGTTGTTAGATTTAAACTTTTGTTGTGTGTTATATTTGATTTAAATTTTGGTAGTTCGTAATGATTATAGTTTGTTGTTGAGCACTTTAACCTATGGTTATTGTTTATTGGGATTGAAAAAAGGCTAATAGTATGGTCAGGGGCAGATTCACCGCCTGACTAGCCTGGGCCATTGCCCAAGTTTTGGGAAGAAAAAAAACCTTCTCTGATGTATCAAATGTGGGTAGAGTACCTTGGCCTTTTCTGTAATTTTGCCTATATCAGCGATATATTAGTGTTTTGAATATGGAACCATGAAAGCAGAGGACAAGGATGTGTGTAGACGCCATAGAAATGGTCTGCAAAAACTATCTGTAGCAAGCTAGACGAAAAGGAAAAGGTTGAAGGCAGAGAGGTGTTGTGCGGCGCTTCAAGGCAACATGATGATGAGTAGTTAGGTTTTAGAGTTTCAATTTTAAATCCACTTTAAATGGGCCAGCCATTCAAGTGTTTAATCATTTTTTTAACTCTTTTTGTTTAAATGAGTCATCCGTTCGCGTGAAAATGTTCTTGACATGCATATCTTGTGTCTTGTTGGCATGCCTTTTTTTTATTCTATTCCTTTTTTCTTATTGTTTGTATGTATTGAGCTATGCCCATTTGCAAATGATCAACCTTTGACCTAAAAAAATATATAAATGAAAATGATATGTAACTTTTAATGGAAATGAAATTATTTATGATAAATAAATAATAAAATAAATATTATAAGTAAGTATTCTAGTATCTACAAGATAAGAAAGAAGTGCTCTGTCATGTCATCTTTCCCACAATACAAGCCAAGCCAAGCCAAGCCAATCCACCGTTGTTGTTGTCACCGTCTCCACAAGAAATGCCTCTATTTTCTCTAGTTCAATTCACTTGTTGCGTTCACCAATCCACCACCACCACCCTTTTCAACTTCGATTCTTCTTCAACCTCAACGATCTTCCCCAGAACCCTTTTCCCTCCTTTCAGAACCACACCACCACCAACCTTTACCAGTAGTACAACTTCACTGCGCACAACACGCACCCGTGCCTCTTTGCTTGAAGCTCCTGTTCTCTGGGCTGGCAGGCTCTGCATCTTCTATGCTCTCCTCAAAGCTGGCTTGGCTGGATCTCCAGCTAACCCACTTGTCTCAGGTTAGTTTGCATTTCCACTCTTGCTTTGTGTTGTGTAAATGTAATGAAGATTTATTTTAGTTTGCATTTTTTCAAGTTAGTGCTTTGCTTCAGATTTGGAAGTTGGTGATGGTGGCATAGCTGAATCTGCTGACTTGGGCTTCTCTAAATGGACCCAGGCCATACTAGGAAAACCAGGTTTGCCAATTATGTTTTTCTTCTAACTTGTTTAGTAAAGTATGTGTTTTTGTCTGTTTCTGTATCCATTAGTCTATTCCCCTCGTATGCTACAAATTAAATTTGCTCCATAATGCTTCTTCAGTCGGTCAATTATGCTTCGCAGTGGAGCTGGAATATGCTATATATACATATTTGTTGGTCATCTGAGTGAGTGGTAATGGTGGATGGCATGGTCTGTGATCCCTTCTTGAAGATACTCAAATCAGATATAATCTGACAAGATTAAAACTTTATTTGCTCGAGTCAGTGCATAATCTGCATGGGTTGGAAGAGCTAGTTGGTAGTGGCGTAAATTCCGGGAGGTTTTAGGCGCGAGAGAGTGTGGGGGAGCGAGGAGTCAGGTATGTGGTTTAGGTAGAGATGCTTGGTTGCCTGCAATGATTTCTTGGCTGTAGTAGTCATTAATCTGGCTTGATTCGATAAATAAAGACTATCAGTTTCAGGTGTTTAATATATGGTTCCTGGCAAACTGAAAGTTAGAAGATCCTTAAATTGTGGGGTGCAATGGAAAATGACTATCAGTGGTATTGCTTGATTGTGGGGCTTCAAGCAACTCTGAAGCTGCTGATTTGGTGCAATAATTGACTGTAGCCTATATTGGAAACTCCTGCCTATTATTTTGAAGTTGGAGATAGGAGTAAGTTAAAAAGTATGGGAGTTTGCCAAGGAATAGATTTGCATCAAGTATGGAAATTCAACAGAGTTCTTCTTTTAATTTAGATGGGGCTGACTTAGTGTTATGAATTGATTCGCTGCCAAGCTTGGTGGAGATAAGGGTGGGAGTATAGGAGAAGATGCTAAGAGGTAAACCTCCATTGTCCAGATCTGTGGCAACCTTCAAATTAGTGATGAAGGCTTTTTAAGAGGAAGGGCAAGGTTTCTGTGTTGGCTGCACTGCCATAAATAGTTTTTCTGCTTAGATTGGATTGATTTCAAAGGCTGTTAAGAGGCAATGGAAAATTTGAAGATTTTTAATAAATTCTGAACATTTGTTCCTTTTACACTAAAAGACAGGATAAAATCATTGATACTTGTACTAGCCTCTTGATTAAATACAGTGACAAAACATGAGGTATTGGAAGATATAGAAACTAATGTGCCATCTAAGATACCCTAAAATATGAAGGTAATGTCAATGTGTTTTGTTTGTTACAATGTCTATTGTTTATTTCTGTTTGTTTTACTTGGGCAGCAAAGGAGGTAGCTAATGGAGGTAAATTTGTGAGCAAATGGCATCCTACAACAAAGGGTACACTTAGAAGGAACTACAGAGTCCGATCCAAGTCTGAGGGGCGACGTCTTCTTAAAGCCATTGCATCTCTACTGTCAGATGATGACCACTTTGTTGATGCTACCTCTCACAAGGTTTGCGTTTTTCCTTTCAAATATCTGTTTTTTTATTTCATTTATGCTCTTTTCCAGGGGAGCCTTGGCGCAACGGTAAAAGTTGTTTCTATGTGACTGAGGTCATGGGGTTCAAGTTTTGGAAACAACCTGTTATGTTAAAAACAGGATATGGCTGTGTACAATAGATCAAGTGGTTGGACCCCTTCCCCGGACCCTGCACATAGCTGGAGCTTTAATTTATGCTCTTTCCCCATAATTTGAGACCACTTTAGTCTTTTTTCTCCATGATTTGATGATATTTTCTTTTATTCTTTTTTTCCCCATGATTTGATTTAGTTTGATGCAAGAAATGGTTGACATTTATGCTGCTAAGTATCCATTGTAGGGTTGCCAAATCCGGAGGGAAAGTGCTCATGGAGAAAGTGTGTGTTGCAATAACGTGAGAGCTCTTTTCGATGAGCTCCCAACTCCTCATCTCACTGTGGAAATCACACCTTTTCCTGCTGGACCTCTTACTGATAAGGATTACACTAAAGCTGAGAAGCTTGAGAGGGTTCTCAGATCTAGTCCTTCTGTTTGAGCTGGCTATGGTGTCTAATGCTTTCATGTACATATTTATGCTAGATTGTAAATATTGGCATGATGACATGAGTTTGTATTTCTTCAACTAACCTTTTTCATTTGAGTTGAATCATAATTTCACCTTTCAAAGACATTGCCTCTTCCCTTATTTTGAAAGAAACAGTAAACATTGGACATTAGATCATATCCGTTGTTACCCTTCATTTGAATTATCTCTAACTATCTTTTTTTTTCTTTTACTTTGTTATATATGATTTCTGACATATCAATTAGCCCAACAAGGACTGTTTCCTTAAGGAAAATTCTTACTAGACAATTTTATTTTTAAAATCTCAAAAAATATATTATATATATTTTTTTGTCTTGACTAAGGTATCCCCACAGCTGGTGGCTGTGAGGTTAATCTTTCTCTCACGGTCAGCGCACTAAGTGGTAGGGGCTGACCAATGAGTTTTTCCATTCACAAGAGTTTGGAATCAAAGCCCCTTAAATGATGGAATACTGAACCATTACGTCAACCATATAGGTTGGGAAATCAGCTTTTCTTGTTTGGTCTTCTATATATTTTTGTAATAAACTCAATTATGAAGTGAGAGGTAGGCAAGGAATAAACTGATACTAGTCATTCCTAACCAGTCCACATGATCATGGGTACTAATTTTCAACTTTCAACCCGGATTGCCATTCAGCAAGTTCTCTTTTAAAATATAATTTGTTTGTTCCGCTTCTTTTTAAAAAAGAAAAATGAGAGGTTTTATTCATTGAAAACAATTAAAATAAAAGATGTAAATTTTAAGAAATGATATTTTAGCTTTTTGAATATCTACACTTCTATCACGGAAGAAAATTCTCAGTATTCTTTTGACAACTCCACAATTCATATTTTCACTCACTATCTTTCATTCACTATTCACTCAATTTTTCGTCATATTATGCAATTGTAATTAACGATATTAAGTTATCAATATTATGATGTCAGTATCCAATATTAATGGGGGTGGCTATGAGGTGAAACAACGTGTAGACGTGGGTAGACAACACCCAGTAATAGGAAAATGAGAAACAAGAGGAGAGAGAATGTGACATTAGCACAGGGTTTCAGCAATTGGAATTTACTCACGTAAATAGAAACATTGTTATGGACTATGGTAGAATTCTAGATTCTATGGACCTGAACAGCTGATAGGGGACAAGTCACAGTGGATAGTATTGCTTTGATACTATGTTGAACTTATAGTTATAGGAATTTAGGTAGGGAATGAATAAAGAGATAACAAACTTCAAGACAATAATAGAATATAATATTGATAAAGTGAAGCTCGAGCTTTTATGGATCTGAACAACTTGAATAGTTAAAAAACAGGTCATGGAAGATGATACCTCTAATACCATGTCGAAATTATTAGGAGGACAAAAAGAGAGAATAAAGACACTAAATAACATTCTCTTATGTATAGTGCTGTGGCTAGATGTGATATAATGCGGTAAAAAGTATAAAACATTATATTAATTTTTGGAATCCTAAGCCTTATCATAATCAAATAAGTAAACTAATCAGGAAGCATAATGATATATGGAAACCACTCCTAAGAGATCATTAAAGATAATCTAAATATTCTAAGATACAGAAATAATATTCTAAGATATTTTATAGATATTTCAACTTTGCTCTTCTCATGGGCTTGAGTTGTCAAGCCCACATTCAGGTAGTAATCACAATGTCAAGATTATGTAGAAATTATTGAAAAGAAATTTAAGAATCAATGAATGCTCGAGTAACTAAAGTTACAAAAACCCAACTTAAGCACTCCAAGCAACCTAACTCAGCATTCAGCTACCTATAAATTACAACCATGATGACATACAAAATCTATACAATAATATC
This sequence comes from Lotus japonicus, assembly GCF_012489685.1. NCBI lineage: Eukaryota > Viridiplantae > Streptophyta > Magnoliopsida > Fabales > Fabaceae > Lotus > Lotus japonicus. The sequence goes on from NC_080046.1 coordinate 4,358,872, forward strand.
TTTTTTTTTTAATTTATCAGTAAAGAAAAAATGATCAGAAATCTACAATTCTTTTTGTTCACCTGAAATTAGAGTGGTGATTGAGGAGATAGCCAAGGGTGTGAGTTATTAATACCATCTGGATCAGCATTCTCTGATGATTTTTCTTGCTCTGCAACAAGCATAAGCATTTCTAGGCGCTTGTCAAATTGCAAAGCACTCTCATCTCTCTTGTCAAGCTCAGCAGCTTCAATTTCAAGCCATTTCTCACGTAAATCATCAAGAAGATTTCCTTGATCAGTATTTAGAGCAGATCCAGGAATGCTTGGAACAGTGGTACGAAGAGATGAGTCGCCTGATGGTGGAGGCAGAGTCAACAGCATTGCCCGGAATTCTTTAGTATCAGCAAATGTTTCAAAATTACAAGCAACGGTGTCTAAACAATATTCCCGAATCTTGAAAACACCATACCTGGATATGAACAAATTTTAAATAGAAATACAGATAAAACAAGAATATAATCTGGTACCATATTAGATGAACTAATGAGAACAAAGACCAATCATCATGCCGGAAAATAAGGAACATATGTAATTCACCACAACAGGATCTACAATACTTTGCAGGTAGGAGTTGGGAATCATTGAACAAAAACATTATCGCCTTGTCCAACACTTTGTTAATGTCAATTTGAGCAGTGATGAGAGAATTAAGGGTAAGCCAAAAAAATCCTCTATAACTATTCAGTTCTTTTGGAAGAGTGATATTCTTCCTAAAACTTGTGCATTAATTATTTCCAAAGAATATTGATGATCTTTCTTGCATCCTCCTTGGTCTTCTCTTTTAAATTTCTCATCCAACTAATTGTGCATCTGAATTCTAGATCAAATAGGAAATACTAAAGTCTTCTTGAGATCAATTACCAGTAGACATTCGAGTAACCTCTTTGGATAAACACCTTAAATAAGTACTTACTCAAGTAGTAAGCTCGACTAACATAGTGTAGTCTATACAAGTTTAAACACAATCATTAAAGCATGAGTATTAAAAAGCATTGAGACAACTATATAAACATAATAAGAAAACAAAATAAACATGTGAAGGAAGAATCCGTTCCCTATCCCTCCCCAAGAGTACAGAAAGAAACAACATTAATTGCAGCCATCAATGTAAAATGAAGGAGGGAGACAAGCAGAAAAGAAAAATACATGTCCGCTAGCATTAACCAGTGGCAAAGCTCCTCAGGCGACACCATTTCCAAGTGTGGCAACAAGACATCAGCTACCGCACGCTTAAGAGGAAACAGTAAGTATCTAGAAGCAACATCCAACATCTCCTCAGCCTGTTAACAATATATAAATCAAATGTTTGACAACAGAAAGAAAACCATTTTTACAGAAATCTATATAGAGATATAAAAAACCTGATCTGGATTTATATCCTGTAAAGCATCGGTGTACCTGAACCAACAAAGGAGGCAGAATAAAATTCACGAAAATCATATTTGCAGCAGAAAATTGATGAACAGGTACACTTATATTATCCCAGAAACTTCATCATGCTGAAGGCATTATGACAGGAACATGCTACAGAAACTAAAAATGGGCAAAAAAGTATAAAACAACAGGAAAAATCACCTACTACAAAAACAATCATGCATAAACAGGCAATTTAAATAGGTTTTACTCAATCTTGCAAATTGGAACCACACAAACAGAAAAGTACTCAAGAATGTATCAATTTGAAAAGAATTTTACTACCATGGAACAATTAGCTGAGTTTCGTCAACCTGACATAGACAATCATTAATACTAAAAAAGAATCACCAAATCATGCTTAAGCACCCTTGCACTGCACGAGTATAACTACTAGTACAGTAAATAGGCAAAGCTTTTCCCCCAAATATAAACACATATCTGAAGGGTAAGAAAGAATATCTTCATTGCAATCATTACAAATAAGGTCTGTCAGAATCTACAGAATAACACAGAGATGCTGATTAGCCAAATGGTCTCAAGTTCACTAGTTAATTAATGTCATATAAAATCCCTGCAATATTTTCAATTTCTAAATTTCGCCGTCAAGAGAAGAGACTTACATATATTCAATCATTTTCTCAAATGCTTCCGTGCTCAAGTCATGTTCCTCAATACAAGGAAGGAAGTCAACAGATAAGGCATCTTTCCCTTCATGGAAATCCTCCATACGAGACAGCCTTGCTTTAAAATATTCTGACCTTGAAGCTAGAATAACTTTATGGCAACGGAAAATTTTCCTGTCGACTCTCACACAAACATCAGCAAGATCATCATCCATCTGCATGGCACCCATCCTAGATACCGCATTATCAATTCCATCATCTTGACCATTTTCATGGCTGGAATTTGAAAGGGCGGTCAGAAGGATTCGACGCAAGGCTGCAGGAAGCCTGTCTTCTTCAGGAAGGGACAGGCCCTGCAAAATATACCGTTTCTGAGAATTGTCCACATCTCGCAGAGCTTTATAATCCGCATACTTTTGATGAACTATTTCTTTCTCAAGAACACTCCTTAGTGATTCGCATTTGCACACTTTGCATATTCTCACAAGATCTTCCATGTCATCCACAGCAATCTCCAACCTGTCTGAATAGAAGAAGTGTACGAGGCTATAAAGCGCGGGATATGACAACTTCTCCCGCGAGAATCTAACCTCGCTGCGCTCTTTCCAATCAGTCTCGAACTTTTTCTTGAAATATGGTGACCTTGCACTTAATATGACTCTGTGAGCTTCAATAGGTTCTCCTTGCACGGTGAAAACCACATCAGGAGGAAAGTGGCTGCAGCCACTTGACCCTTGAGTGGATGAAATACCTGTAAATATAATACTCAATTCAATTATTATTATCATTGGGAGAAAATGAAATTATGTTTCATTCATTTACTTTGTCTTATATACAATATATGTGACGAACCAATAGCTTAAAGACATGTGAATGATTTTATATTATAGTTTTAACACACCCCTCACATAAGATCCATTGGTCTTAGAGCATCTCCAATGCAGTACCTTAGGGCTGGATCTTATCTTCAGATCCCATATCTTAAATTTCCTTGCGTTGGAGCAAAATGTGCATCAGTGCCTTATGGGTACCTAATATCCTATGTGGCATTTCAGGCCCACAAAAAGAGTGATAAGATACCAACAAAGGTACCAAGCATTGGAGATTCTCTTAGTATGTTTGGAAGCCTTAGTACAAGCTTCGTCACTAGATGCCAAATTGGCTCTTGCAAGGACAATGCACGCCCTCACCTACTCGTGCTAAAAATTTAACTATTTACAAGACTAATCAAGGCAATGATCGAACTCTAGACTACCAGTCATGGAAACTCTGATACCATACCATATCATGAACTAACTATCCTGAAAGCTCAATCCCTTGGGTCTACACGTGAACGATTTCATATTATATTTCTAACACGCTTCTCACAAGATCCCATTGGTCTTAGTACGTATGGAAGCCCTAGTACAAGCTTCGTCACTAAATGCCAAATTGGCTCTAGAAAGGACAATGCCCATCTGAAATTTAACTATTTACAAGAGTAATTTAGGCCATGATCGAACTCCAGACCGCCAATCATGGAGACACTGATACCATATCATGAACTAAGAGCCTGTTTGGTTTTCAATTGGGTGAATGTGAAAGCACATTCACTCAACCCAACAAGTGCATTCCGTTGGTTGAATGTGCATTGGAAATCGCGATTTCGAATTCCAATGCTTCAAACAGACTTCCTAACTGAAAACCAAACAGACACTTACTATCCTGAAAACTTAATCACATGAATGGTTTAACAATGAAAAAGATAAACAAAACTGAAAAGCAGAATGTAATTTAACTAACTAACTAACAGAAACTAAACTGCGATAAACAAAACTGAAAAACAGAATGTAACGAAATCATAACTGTCATAACTGAAAACTCAACAGTAATAACTAACTAACTAACCGAAAGAGTTAGGATCATACTGGGAAATGGAGAGGCAGAGGAGTTAGCGGGGCAGGACAAGAAGGTGAGACGCAAGGAGGAGGGCAAGGGGTCCAAGGGAGGAGGGCGAGCTTCAAAGGCCTTGAGGAGTTTACGGACCTTCAAGTTGAGAGCGGCGTAGTGGCAACGGTCACCGTCGAAAGTGTGTTCGGAGCAGATGGCGCCGCTCTCGAGGAGCATGCGGGCGGCGTCGAGGTGGCCGGCGAGGCAAGCGTAGTAGAGGGCGACGGAGTCCCACTGGTCGCGGGCGTTGACGTCGACGCCGGACTCGAGAAGGTACCGGAGGCGGTCCACGTCACCCGCACGGGACGCGGAGAAGATGTCGCCGTTAGGGACCTTCTTGAGCGGCACCGACGAACCGAAATCAGAGAGGTCAAGGTCCAGGTCCAGGTCGAGGTCCATGCCGTGGTCGATGAACCGCATTTTGGTTTGGATTCCGATTGAGGAATTGGAAGGGAAAAGGGAATTTAGTTTGAGCTGAGCTGAGTGGTGTAAGAACTTGTGTTCTCCTCTCGCACCGCCGTTACACTCTTTTTTTTATACATCGAAAAGATAAATTACACATAAATCCTTGAATCTCTACACTCTTTTTTTTATACATCGAAAAGATAAATTACATATAAATCCTTGAATCTCCTCTACCTAACTCATGTCTCCAACTCGGTTATTCTAAGCGATACCGCCACTAGACTCTGCTCGTAGCGAGATCGACATAGCTTTATTTTATAATTTATATAATAAACTGAAAAATACAAGAACTCATACAATTTGGGTGATCAATGAAAACTGCACCCAAAAGAGAATATGATACGACACATACAATATTTAAGGACTAGGGAGGCTAACTCATTTATAAATGTTATTTTATTGGTGTTTTTAATTTGGTTTTCTTCTAAAAATATAGTTTTATGGTTATGACATAGGCGCATGCTAAAATAAATAGGCGCATATGCTAAAATATATTACTTTTGTCCTTTTTTTTTTTATAAAATCTCCTTTAGGCCCAACACCTTTTTGTTTTTATATTTTTATATGATACGAAATTTTCCATCAGAGTCGGGATCAGGCTTAGAGTTACTGCATGTTCAAGTTTGATTGTCATATCTAGGCACCAGCAATGGTGAAGCACCACTTGTGACAGGCAGAACTTTTAATGAAGGAAATTTCAAAAGTAGTGTGTCTCTCCGGCGCTACCTGGACAAGAGTATGGGGAGGGGAGAAGAGCAATGGCAAAGAGATCTTTCCCACCGTCGATAAGTGCAGCCAAATGCCACAATCTGTCTTGTAAAAAAATGTGATTTCTCAAATGCCAACCGTTAACATAACAGGCACTAAAGCAGTTCATGTGTTATTTATTAACTAGTTTATTCACAATCACCAAAAGACAAGAGAATGACATCTAGCATTGTACAATGAGCAACTGTTATATTTCCACATCAGATGTAGTCCTTTTGCTTCCCCAAAAATATTTCTATGTTGAATACCACCTATTTGGCACGTAAATGACAATACAAAATGTTCTTTCCTCAACGCATACACATACAATGGACATCTATATACAGTATACTTCCACATATAATATTGCTTTGTCTTTCAGAACTGTTTTCGGAGCTACCAAGTTCAGCTTGATTCAAGGGTGGACTTAGCTAGCCACAATAAGCCAGGATCATTCCGCTTCAGCACCAAGTATGCTTCTGCCTTCCCAAGATTGTCAAATATAACATCTTCGCTGAAGCCGACCACCGTGAGAAATTCCAAGGCAGCTGTAGCAGTAAAATTTGAAGTTTGAGCACATATACATCAAGTATTAGGGGACATTGAAACAAAACTAATATCCAATTCTTCCCAAAAAATTGCACATAGGAAACTTGATATTCTAGATGGCAGTTCTATCTAAGAAGCTTAACTAAAATTTAAATCCAAATGTCAGAAGATGCAGACCTTTATTATTTACAATATCCCTCTCAATGACTGGATTAGTCTGCAAAAAGAATGTATATTATATAAAAATGTAAGAATTTTAAGGGAACTCTTCGGATAAAGTATCAGGCAACATGGCAAGAGGTAATATTGATTATATACCTTCCGCAATCTCTTGTACTTTTCCAGCTCAGGGTATTCAATCACATTCCTGCAATCAGACAGCAATATTAATACAGGGAGAACGAATGCTTAAAGTGATAAGTGATAACCACACATGGAATTAATAAAATTATTTTTCATAACTTTTTAAATCTAAAGCTATAAAGCAAGATCATAAAAGGTATCCAACATCCATGATCACTCAAATTCAATTTTCTTGTGAGTAAACGTACCTAATAACTTTTAAGAGAGTTTGGAGAATTGAAGCAGTTTGCATAGGACTAACTTCACTTTTCAGCACTTCCAGGGCCTTCAACAAACGATTACAAACAGCAGTCATAGTGCCATTGATCCTCTGGAGTTCTTCGTCATCAGGATCTGGCTCATCAGACTGCGGTGTAGATAATTTTGGAGTGGGAACAAGATTATCAGGATCTGGTTCTACCATCACATTTATTTCTGCATACGATTCATCATGATCAGGTTTTTTACAAAAATGGCTTTGATTAACTTAATGTCCAAGGACAGTATGGAACACAACCTGAATGAATCAATCAATAATCACGACAGAAGAATAGTTTCTTAGAAGAAATAAAGGAAGAGAAAGTAGTTTGTTTAGTCAGTTGAAACAGTTAGTTTGAGAGAATTAGCTAGATAAATAAATATATAAGTGGAAAGTAATGGTAAAGAGGGGATTCAGATAAAGGTATTTTGAGAAGACCTAGCAAGTGTTCCGTTATGAAAGGGAAAACCCTCGCAACTCTCCCCAATCTGTTCAGTTCATTTTCAACCAAGTATAATCATATTTTTTCTTTTCTTTATTTCCAAGGTGAGTTTCTTAAAGCAACAGATATTCTGAGTTTTAACTTCAAAAATTTTATTTTCTGCCTCCAAGTAGTCATTCGGAGGTTTATGAATGCCCATCCTTGGCAGGATATGCTAACTAGACTACGTGTGTTCGGATTTCTATGGAACTCAATGTGGCAAAATCTTACTTCTTTGATCCACGTTAAACTCGGGGTGGCAAATTCTAGTTATCCATTAATATTGAGATACATGAAATCACGTTTGCGTTTGCCCCAACGCCAAACCGAACATACAATACAAATTTCTGGAAAACAATTACCTGCAGCTGGAACAATAGACTTCAATGACGTCTCTGAATTGTTTGGATCAGGATCTTTAGATGCGTATATTGCAGCTGAATTCACGGCACTTTTTTGAGAATGCACTGCTTCACAAAAATCAATAGGTTTTGGTTCAAATACAGTTCTACTATCAGTAATTCCCGAACAAACAGCAAAAACAACAGCTTTACCGTGACAAGAATCATCTGGGTCAGGCTCATGTTCCATTCCTTTGATAATATGATCATCAGGGTCAGGCTCATTAAGTCCTTTCTCAACAATGATGGGCATGTCGATATCTTTGGAGGCAGATTTCAAATAATCAGGTTCTTCATTCATATTAAAACCAGAATAATCAAGATCCAGCTCTTGATTTACTTCAGATTCTCCCGACTTGTCAGAAGAAACATTAGCCACCCGATGGTAAGCAGCAGCAACTGAAGATTCACGAGCACTTAGCTGATCTGTCCTGTTACCTCCAAGCTTCTGAGGAACATTGCTACTTTTAGGTATGAAATCATCATCATAGATATCAGAAATCCTTACTCCACCCAAAGTGTGGCCTGTAGATCTAGTCCAATCTAAACTAGCAGCTTCTTCATTTAACTGCCAAAGAAATAAATTAAATCAACTTACAGGACTAAATCAAAACTTAATAATGAACTGAAAGCCAAACACTTCAGCATGTTCACGCACCTGCTTATCCAGAGCATAAAAGTTTGCATCATGTGCAGAGTGTACCATGTGAGCCTGAAATAAAAGGTAAATTAATTTAATGACTTTATTTATCAAATAGACAAAACTTCATATTTTCCACTTCTTTATATTTAAAATTAAAATAGTATGGACCAAGAAAAAACCATATGATACTTGTTCAGGTTATAGCTTACAAGTTCATGCAGTAGAGTTTTCTTGATGCTTTGATATTTCCTAAAACCTTTGAGGTCATCTGTTCGAAGACGCAATGATATTTCCTCCCCTTGATTCTGTCAATAAGAATTAAAGGAAAAAACTCAACAAAACTATAAATATGGATTCCTAAAATGTCATGCTGCATAATCCTGAAGTATCCAATACCTTGTTAAAACCAAGAAGGCATTTTGGGCTCACACCAACATAACCAATGGGAGGCAACTCAGTCATAATCCCTACAGACCAACGATGCTATAAGATCCAAATTGAACATTTGTCAGAACATGCACCACACTGTCTTTCTGACAGTCATAATTACCTATGTCAAAATTCATGTGTATACCTTGTTCATGATAGCAACGATCCCCGGATCTGCAGCAAGCAGGTGCATTCTTTTCAGTGCCTCAGAAGGAGGAGGATTCAGCTGAAGGCAATGGAAAGCAAAAAAATGTTGCCCATCATCAGTGAAGAAAACTCCATAAAACTTTACATCATGAGATGGGTGGCAAAGAATGTGATGGAAAATCATTAACACATTAAGTTATCCAGGAAAAATATCATATCAGAGGCTACACTTTCCATTTCAAAAGCAAATGCATGATGCTTTATACCAAAACATGATATTACTATTCCCTAGTAATTTATACCGAAACACTATATTACTGTTCCTTAGTAATAGAGTAAATGTAGCATAAGAAGCTATTATGATAAATATGAGAGATGCATGATTCTTTAATTCAGCACAACTTTAGTAATCAAAGACCATATATAGTAAAATAGTACCTCTACTCCTGGAAGTTCAAGTGTGCGAAATTCACGAAATATATAAGGCCCTTGAGGAAGTTTCAATGAAAGACGAGATCCATGTGAAATTCGCTGTTTTAGTCTCTTTTCCTCATCCTCAAATCCAGCTATTCTTAAATTTGCTTTTGCATTTTGAAGAACTTCTTCAACCTCATTTGTTGACACACCCATCATTATAATTGACCTGGCCTGAAGAGAGAATAATAGCAACTTAGAGTAACAATACAACAACTGAAGCTACTTCCCACCAAGTCGGGTTAGCTATATGCACCAAATGATGCCACCAATCAAGTCCCGAAGACCATTTAAATCCAACTTAGGGAAACAACAGGCCAAACGATTTAGTAAACATACCATTTCCAATGGTACTATAGTGCTATGTGTAAGCATAAATTGAATAAACAAGAACTTTATATTTGAAAAAAACAATTCAATGACTCCGCATATATGCAGAAAATGAATTAGGATAATAACAAAAGGACCATTGTTGTTTGACACTTCCACTCCAAAGTAACTCCTTGCTCATCATCAAAAGGGCTAATTAGAAGAGTTCACAATATTTGATCATTGATTCAAATATCCTAACAAGAGATACCAAGATATGGTTTTCTCATTCCAGATTTTATTAATGGAGTCCAAAGTGGTCCAAAAAGGAAGGAATAAACATGATAGAGCTGATAAAATAGCATATAAAGATAACCACAGCCACTCAAGTCTGCTGAAGAATGTGTCTCCACTCTCTAGCAACCAGGCACATATCAATGATATCATGGGATTAGAGGTTGCTTACAAAGCATTCAATGATAGTTAGTTGAAATAAGACCAACATTTAAACTTGTATTTTAGATATTAAGTGCAACAGAATTATAAAATCACTAGGAAAGACAAACTAACATAATGCAAAGTTTAATGTAACAATAAAACCTAAGTTAATGTGAATCACACTAAGAACCATATTTTTCATGTTTCTAAACCTTAATCCAGATGGCAAAGTATATGTAAATGACAGTACCTCAGCAATGAAAGTTTCCTGCAAACTTAAAAGTGCATGCTCTGTTGAAAAGGGAGCCAGCAGTTTTGACGTTCTTCCAGAAATCTTTGGAACAATGAACCGCATGGTATCTTCTTTAATATTTGTTAATTTTTGCAATTCATGTCCAAGATCCTTCACAGAGGCGCCTGCATTCGTCTGCACAACAAACTTCTTTCCTCTCCACGTAACAGAGATGTCGAGCAGGCTTGATTCTGGCTGCATATTTGATCTATAAGAATCAAAACACATCTAGTCATTGGCCACAGATTACATTATTGGTGGTACTAAGTACTAATAGTATCCTAAAAGGAAAATCAAAGACACCAAACATAGATGTGGCTATGTGTTTGTGTGTGTGTGTATGGGATGACCCCTTATAGAGAATTTTTCATGTAAACTAACTCCAATCAAAAGCTATAAACTTTTCAACATCCCATTTCCAATATTCCTTCCTGCGTTTCCAATTACAAAGATTCTTTTAAGGGCACTTGCAAAACCCTACCCATGAAAATTCTCACAAATTCAACCACAATCCATAATCAAGCTAAATTAATAATTCCATACAGACATACATACACAATCAAATTCGACAAAACGATTCTGGTTGCATATTTGATCTATAAGAATCAAAACGCATCTAGTCATTAGCCACATATTACATTATTGGTGGTACTAACGAGACTTGTCAATAGCGCGCTATAGCAGCGCAATAGCGCTATAACGGAGCACCCTGGACCTGGGGGTTCACCGCTACTCCAATATTTGACGCTATTTGCTGCAATAGCGCTTGAAATAACGTTTTTTGGGCTTGACGCTATGCTACCCGCAATTAACAACCCTGACTACTAACATTATCCTAAAAGGAAAATCAAAAGATACCAAACATTATTGGTGGTACTAACAGTAACACCCCTTATAGAGAATTGTGCATGTAAACTAACTCCAATCAAAAGATTTAAACATTTCAACATCCCATTTCCAATATTCTTACAAAAAGACAAGAAAATTCTCAACTCTCACAACTCCACAAAACCAATTGGAGAAAATCTGTAATTCAAAACCATCCTTAAACCACAAAAGATAAAGAAATTCAAAAGAAAATCAGCAGAAACTGAAAGATACATAGTTTTTGGGCATCATCGAATTATGAAGAAGAGGGTTGGAATAATTACCTGAAAGATTGAATGAATGGGGAAATTGAAGCAAGGTCGTTGAGATAATATGAGATGGAACTGGAAAATGAAATAAACGTGTGTGCTGACGCATCAACACACGCGATCTCGAATATTCTAGAGAAATTCATCCAGAGTAAAAGGTGTGTTATTCGTTGGTACACGTATGAAATAAATGGCTTATACATGTATTGTTATAGGAAAATAGGAAATAAACAAAGATAATACAACAAGGTGATTGAATTGCATTTTTAAAATGAGCAGTGCTATTTGGTACGACAGGGTTTGGCACGAGAGTGCACAAGGAGCAGTTAGTGGCCGTTTGAAACCGCCACTAAATTTCGGTGCCAAGAAAAAACCCAAGGTTTACACATTTCTGGCGGTTATAAACCGCCACTAATTTGTTATGCCAGAAAAAACAGCAAGCTTTACACATTTCTAGCGGTTTAAAACCGCCAGAAATGGCCTCGTGCTCCCATCGTGCATAGGTCCTCGTGCACTCTATATTCTCTTCAAATTAGTTTTTTTTTACAAAGTATATTAATTGAAGGGTTAATGGTTAAATTAGTCGCTAATTTTGTAAGCGAGTTTGACTTTAGTCTCTCAGCGGAAAAATGACGTCTATCTAGTGAAAGTCATTTTTACAATTATTTGCAGTTTTTAACAGCTATTAAACGTCATTTTATTGTCGAGTGACTAAAGTCAAACTCGCTTACAAAATTATGGACTAATTTGACAATTATTCCTTTATTGAATAATTAATGTGTTGAGATACAAGTCATTTTCGTAAAAGATCTCAAAACTCATAAAAGAGGCAAACCCAGGTAAGCTTCCGTCAAAATAAAAACGATACAATAAAAGTAAACAAACATTCAAAAGAGACAAACCCAAGAGTCTGCCTATGCATGGACAAAAAACACAAAGGCACATATCTCAACCACGGGAGAATGCCTCCATTTGGGTAACGGAACCCAGATCTCTACAATTTAGTTAGCATTTTGTTTGGGCCTTTGCTGCCTTGTACTTGCCCTCTTGGGCCGGGCCTGGTGCCCTCTTTCATCAATGAATTCCACAACTTTGACAAAAAAAAGGTAACATAACCAAACATGACAGAAAAGAATGGAACAAAAGCTTCCAAGGAAGCTAAGTAGGACATGGAAAGCATTCATAGGCATAACATCACACAAAACCTCATCATGGTATCTCCCTATGGACAAGGAATGGTGGTTTTTTTTGTTAACAACTAGCTCCCCATGATCTAAAAGCCATCCAAGCTTGTAAGGCTTGGAATGAGAAGGTGTGCCAAGACTAAGATTCTCAACTATCCTAGTTCTAGAATCATTGGTACAACTCCCAAGGGAAGCGAGTGTGTCCCCAAATGAGGCACTTAGAGTGAAAAATATTTTCCTTTTGTATTGTGTCACCTTCTTTAAGTCTTTAACCACACTACCTAGGAGTCTCCTAAGGAAAAGTAAGTCCTCTTCTAGAGCATATTAAAGGTGCTCTTAATCACTAGAGGAAGAGGGTGAATGAGAGTAATGAGGCTTCTCACTAGCAATTTTCCATTGTGAATTAAGCACCATTGTTTTCCTTGTCGGGCATTGAGAGGCAATGTGATCTCTCCTTATGGTCTCTAAACTTGTCGTCCTTGAAGTCCTTAGATGTAAACTTGGAACTCTCACTCTCTATGGAACTTTTCTACTTGGAAGTAAAAGCATATTTTGAAGTTTTGTTATCCTTTCAAGTAGAAAATTTTCTTTTCCCTTAAGTTGTTGCTCCACCTTAGATATTTGAAGAACAAGCTCTTGAAGGTCTAAATACTCGTAGAGCTCAACAACATCTCTAATGTCATAGTTTAACCCTTGAAGAAACCTAACTATTAATGCTTCCTTACTCTCATGTAGGATGGATCTAATTAGGTACATTTATTGTCTTTTGTGGTATTTATCAACACTCATTGGCTCTTGGGTTAACTTTGAAGGTTTTGAAGAAGCTCACTATGATAATAAGAAGGAACATTTCTTTTCCTCATAATAACTTTGAGCTCCTCCCATGAGGAGATGAGTGTCTTCCCATAAATCCTCTTTTTCTTTTACTAGCCTATCCCCCAATAAAGTGCATAGTTTAACACGTTTTTATTCCCTAATTCCATGGAAAATGAAAAATTGTTCAACCTTAAGCTCCCACTCTAAGTAAGCTTCTACGCCGGGGGTCGAGTCCATTTCATGCCCTAAATTGTTGGTTCTAGGATCCATGGTTCAAGGGCTTTGTGGAGGAAACTTGGCAGAGAATTCAGGTACAAGGTGGGGGAGCCTCTATGCTAAATATTATGAAGTCAAATTGAAACAGTGAAATCAAGAGGTTATTTTGGGATTTGAACAACAAACGAAAGGAAGTGGTTGCAAAATTAAATGATTTATACAAGAACACTCCAATCAAACATATATCACCTAAAAGACTCTAAGATTGAAGTGCCTTCACCTTGGCTGCTTCCCTTCCCAAGCTCGTGGCCTAGTCCTTCACGACCTTTGCTAATTAACCAAACCTTGACATAAAAGTAACCAAGTTTATAACTAGGATCATAAGGAAGCACTAGAGAAAGGAACTCACACGTCTTGAAAACAACCCCTCAACTCTTATTAGTCTGATTTAAGTCCCTAAAAAATTTCTAATTTAAAAAGGTCACCCAACTTATTGATAATTGCAAAACAACCCTTATAATTCTTAATAATGGTAAAAAGTTCCCTAACTTTCTAAAACTCCCAACTTTCAACCCAAACACAAAAACATTGATTAAAGTGAACCCAAATAAGTTTCAAAAACAAGAAAGCATCCCCCAAAACACCCTTAGTCGCGGCCTCAATCCCCTATTTTATGGTAAATCCTTATTTTTTCAAAAATGTTGTATGAACCCAAGTACCCCAAAAACATGATTAACACTCTTTTGTTTGAAAACAAGACAACAACAACATGAGAAGTTTTCCCAAAACCCCAAACTTTCAAAAGAACTCACTTTCCAACCAAGACAAACCATTTTCTAAACAGTTTTCATCAAAAGAAAAGAAATAGAGAAGAGTGATGAAGAGAGATAATAAAAAACTCTAACATAGACATGTATAGTATGCACCACAAGGGCGGCTAACGCGACCTGATTCACAAACGTACCACCTCAGCTCAACTGGCAAAGTGCTCGAGCAACCTTACAAAGAGTTGAGATAAATACATAAGCTTGCTTTTATCTACCATGATTTTACTTCATCAACGAGAGTTTCCAAACCTGTGTTGCGGTGGATCAAAGTTTATAGCTTGATCCTTAAAATGTTATATATTATATATATATAGAGATATATCTTATAATAAATATCTTCTTTTGTGAGAATAAATCGTGATTGTTAGATCTAATAATGAAGGATCATGATTAAAATATTAAATTAATCATTTTATAGGGATGTATCTTATGAGAATGATCATTTTATATGAGAATATAAGAATAAATCATGACTGTTAAATTTAATCATGAATAATCAAGATCAACAGATGAAGACATGTGACTTTATAAAAAATTCACATGACATTTTAAAGTGGTCATGTGACCATCATATGGCTATTTCATTGTTTTAATCTTGATCATTCATGAGTAGATCTAACAGTCATGATTTATTCTTATGTTCGCATATTAATTTATCATATATTTTTTTTTTTTCGGAAATGAAATATATATATATATATATATATATATATATATGTATATAAAGTTGAGAAACATCACCTCTCAACATGGGTACAGGAACAAAACCCACATTAAAACAAAAATCCTCCAAAACCTTAAAAAAGTCCTAAAGCATACACAACAACCCATAATATTAGCACCATTAGGAAATACCCCCTATTTGAAATTGAAAGCAGCGACATGTTCAACCGAACGGGATCCTATCAAGCCGCAAGACACCTGCGAAACAGAGATCCAACCCAACCATGCAAACCAAAAGACCCAACCAATGTTGTATTGTTGAGACCCAAAGCCTAAAGAACTAGGAAAAAAACAACCACTAGGAGAGACAAAAGGACCGGATGAGAAAACTAAAGACAACAACACCAGCACTGCCTCCAGATCTCCCCCTTACCCGCTGCAGCAACCGTCAAGGATAACCGCTAAATTATTATGCATATATATATATATATATATATATAAATTAATATCTGAACCTTGCCTTTTTTAATTTTTTATAATATTGCTAAGGGGCTATTTAGTTTGTCCTTTTACTATTTTAATTTTTTTAAAAAGAAAATAAACTTGAAAACATGTGTTTCTTTAGTACATCAGATTTGAATTGCTTTATTTTAGTTGCTGTACTTTTCCTTTGTTTCCTTCTGTTTCTTAACTGGGAGGGTTGTTCCCAGGACCTTTCTATCATATATTAAATAATTTCTTTTGCTGTAAAAAAAATACTTAAAAGCATGTTTGGTTCATATTTTAAATAAAAATATGATGAAATAAGAGAAAAAATTCTTTTTCGTTTTTTGTGAAAATGAAATCTACTAATGAGACTAGTGAGATGAAAGGGTGATGGAGTTTGGTACTGACATCGACAATAATAATGATAGAGATGGATGTGACAATGGTGGTGGTGGTGGTGGTGGAGGTAGTAGTGACGGTAGTGATAGCAGTGACAATGGTGGTTGCACCAGTTATGGAATGGTAACAATGGTAGTGGTAGGCGACGATGGTGATGACAACAACGGTAGTGGTGGGTACGGTGTTGTGATATAGCGGTGATGGTGGCGGTGATCTGATAGTGGAGAAAATAAAAACAAAAGGTCCAAACAAACATATTTTCTACATTTTGATTTTTTTTTAAATAAAACCCAAAAAATGTTTTCTAAAACAAACAAAGCTCTAATTATATATACAAACACATATGGTTTTTGAGTCCTTACAAAGTGTCGACATTCACAGTTTTAACAGTAAAAATGGTCAATAATGTGTAAAATTAAAAAAAAAAAAAAACTATTGGAATACAATCAATACATCACTAACATTAAAACCACCAGAAAATATGTCCATTGAATATAATGTCAGAGGGGTACAAATATCGTGACCGTTACCCAAAACTTATCATTTATACCGCATGTACTTAAAGTTACATCATTTATTTACAGTGGATGCATTGGTTGGTGGTGTGGTACTCTTTTGTCAAGTTACACAGTTTCAATTATATATAAAGTATATCTATCTACTCTAGCTCTTGCACTAAATTTTCTTTAACATCTCACACTATTGAATCCAAAAAGCTACAGCAGCACAGAGCCACTCTCCAAATCTGTTTTTATCATTAAAGGAACTCCCGCTTTATCCTCACACCATATATATGCAAACTTCACAATCACACCCAAAAAGTATGCATGCCCAACACACGTAAAAAGCATATTAAGACTCAAACATTATGAACCCCAACAACTCATTCACCTAAAAATCAAAGTCTCTTTAATATTCCAAACCAATATTTATTCCCTCACATGTTCACTACTCTTTGCACACTAAACAAACACACAAACAAGTACGTGAAACATGGAAGGGCAGAGAAAGAAGCTGTTGTTGTGCACTACCCTTTTGCTTCAGTTGCTTTGCCTGGTGGTTGCCGGCGGCAAGGTTCCGGCGATCATTGTCTTTGGTGACTCGTCGGTGGATGCCGGGAACAACAATTTCATAGAGACGGTTGCAAGGAGCAATTTCCAGCCTTATGGACGTGACTTTCAGGGTGGTAAGCCAACTGGGAGATTCAGCAATGGCAGAATAGCGACGGATTTCATATCCGAGGCGTTTGGAATCAAGCCATATGTGCCAGCTTACTTGGATCCTAGTTATAATATTTCACACTTTGCTACCGGGGTTGCTTTTGCTTCTGCTGCTACCGGTTATGACAATGCAACTTCAGATGTTCTGGTAACTTATTGTATTTTGTTTTTTGTTTTCTAGAGATACAATCGAATAACAAATTTAAGATATATTAAAATTAGGCTTAAATATGTTTAGTCCCGGTAGAATTAGAGTGAATTGGATTTGTTTTTTTTTTTTTAAAAAAAAAAGTTCATAACTTTTCCAACATTAATAAAATGGGTGAAATTAGTCTCTCGGTCAATTTTGTAGCGGTTTTTAAACCGTCACTAAAACTAAGAATAAGCAATTTGTAACGGTTTAAAATTGTCTCTAATACACAAAAACCAGCTTAAAAGTATGACGAGGACTAACTTCACCTATTTCAATAATGCTATGGACTTAAGAAATTATTTTAGAGAAACCAAATTCAATTCACTCTTATTTTACGGGATTAAAAACACCCTTAAAATCATTATTAAAAGGGGTTGTCTAAATGACCCATGGTTAAATTTGTGTTTAATAACCCATAGTCTAGGTGGACCAATCACATTTAAGATAAATTGATTGAATTTTTTATATTTTCTTTATTAATTTATTTAGGATTAAATATGTGTTTAGTCCCTCACTTATATGCATGAATCTAAAATGATACCTGGACAAAAAATGCAAAGGTTTTAATCCTTGAAATTCTATTTGATCTAAAATGGTTTTACATAGATTTATCACATCTATTTTAGTTCCTCCAAAATTTCTTCCATCAAATTAAGTCCTTCTCCCCTCATAATTATTTCAAAACCTAGAAATTCAATCTTCCTCCAAAAACTTAGAAATTAAAATTATTGTCGTAGTGGTGGTTGAATAAGAAATTAAAATTACTGTGTTTGATGAATAATTAATTATTGTCGTAGATGAGGATGTATGATTGGAAGGATTTGGATATTTTGCCCATGAACGGTACTTGTTGCCGAGGACCATGGATAGCAATTGTTGCTGCTGCTAATTGGTTCGGGGGGGGGTTTGGGTGGTGATGATGGTTTTGGGTGGGGGAGGAAGGACGAGGAGGAAGAAGATGAAGAAAATTTATGGGTTATGAAGATGAAGAAGATGGAGGGATTTCTAAGATGAATTTCTGAGTTTTGTGATGATGATATGAATTTCTAGGTTTTGAAATAATTATGAGGGAAGAAGGATTTAATTTGATGGAAGAAATTTTGGAGGAATTAAAATACATGTGAAAAATTCATATATGGAATCATTTTAGATCAAATAGAATTCAAGGACTAAAACTTTTGTATTTTTTGTTCAGGTATCATTTTAGATTCATGCGTATAAGTGAGGGACCAAACACATATTTAACCCTAAATAAATTAATAAATAAAATATAAAAAATCAATCAATTTATCTTAATTGTGATTGGTCCACCTAGTCTATGGGTTATTAAACCCAAATTTCATCATGGGTTATTTAGACAACCCCTTATTAAAATAACACAATCCCTGTTATTCCAAACAAAACTCAATAGACTAAAATTAAGTTTGCATTTATTTACGATATACAACTGCTAAAATTATTTTGCAAAATAAGTTTTATAAATTGTGAACCGGACTTTTCTTGATCCACAATAAATAATAGATAAAGTCATGTAAAGACTAGATCAAAATCTTCTCTCCCCATATAATGTTTCATTCTCTATCCAACAATATAATTATGTTATATATATATATATATATATATCAATTAAAAAAGACACGACTATGACATTTATTACATGTGTGATTTTTAAATGATCTGACAAGTTTTATTACTGTGATTTGATAGTGAATGAGAGGACATAAGATCTTGATTGGTAAAGAATAGCATGTTTTAATGCTTGGTAGTTGTCTACTTATGTGTAGTATGCAAATACTATACCGGCCCGCAAAACAAACATTAAAAAATCATTTAAATTTTGCAGTCTGTGATACCATTATGGAAGCAGTTGGAGTACTACAAGGCATACCAAAAGAAACTGAGTACCTATCTTGGAGAAAAAAAGGCACATGACACAATTACCAAATCACTGCACATAATAAGTCTTGGTACAAATGACTTCCTAGAGAACTACTATGCAATGCCTGGGAGGGCATCACAGTACACACCAAGTGAGTATCAGAATTTTCTGGCTAAGATAGCTGAAAACTTCATCCACAAACTCTATGGTCTTGGTGCTAGGAAGATATCCCTAGGAGGTGTACCTCCCATGGGGTGCTTGCCCTTGGAGAGAACCACAAATTTCGCTGGTGGAAATGACTGTATGTCCAGATACAATAACATTGCATTGGAGTTCAATGATAAACTCAATAAGTTGACCACAAAGCTGAACAAAGAACTTCCTGGGGTCAGATTGGTATTTTCAAGTCCGTATGATATTTTGTTGAATGTTGTTAAAAAGCCTGCCCAATACGGTAAGTTTTAATTTGCACAAAAATCTTATTACTAGATCGAAAATAATGGGGGGACACAGCAATTGGTTTCTTCTGAACACCCGTCAATATCCATAGTTTATAGTAGAATCTCACTGTCACAAATTGTTGAATTTATAAAAATAAAATAAATTCTACAATTTGCTTAAGTTAGAAACTGACATAAATTACAGGTGTTGATAGGTGACCCACCTCACAAATTCTAACTAATATTATGTTTTCTTTTGTCCTTTTACTTAGCAACTAGCCAACTAGCATACATATATAGCACTACATATATATAAGTTTGCTAGCAATGGTAAAGTTTTTCTATTTAATTTATATGCGCAGTGGGAGAAAAGAGTTTTATACACACATTAAATTATTTTTTGTTATGTTTTAATTTTCTAATTTATTTATGATTTTGTTAAATAGTCAATTCTAATTGAATGTTTGTACAAAGCTTTTTGCCCTGTCTAAATTTTTTTGGATGCATGTTCAGGGTTTCAAGTGGCATCGATGGCATGTTGTGCAACTGGAATGTTTGAGATGGGATACGCATGCAGCAGAGCCAGCCTTTTCAGCTGCATGGATGCTTCCAAATATG
Source organism: Lotus japonicus (assembly GCF_012489685.1). NCBI lineage: Eukaryota > Viridiplantae > Streptophyta > Magnoliopsida > Fabales > Fabaceae > Lotus > Lotus japonicus. Next base: position 4,378,934 of record NC_080046.1, read on the forward strand.
TATTTTGGGACTCTTTCCACACAACAGAGAAAACCAATGGAATCATTGCAAACTACCTCGTCAAAAACGCACTGGCTCAATTTTTGCATTAAACAAATGTTGTCTGAATTTTATATATGTAATGTAATGTTAGAGTGCATGCATAAAAGAAAAAAGATGTTGCAATTTCATTTTAATTAGGGAGTATCAAGTGTCTGAAACTTGCTCGCATAACTTTTGGCAACTGAAGTGCATGCCATCATAATTTTGTTTTGCCAAACAAACCGTGATGATGAAAATAAACCTTCTCAGTTGACGGCTATCTCCTCCACATCAATTACTTATGTCCTCACCGTAATGAGCTTTTGGCTCCAAATCAATGAATTGGTTTGATTTACTAGCTAAGTGGGAAATATGATATTAAATTAAGAGTGTGTTTGAATTAGATTTTTTTTGGGGGTCTATCTTGAAATACATTGTATTTTTAGAAATTCAAATATATTAATAATTGAATTGTGTAGAACATATGTCATACGAGTGCTTAGACATCGTGTAGAACATCTGTCCTACGAGTGCCAGAATTTCAAGGGGGAAGCTTCACGGTACAAGTCATTCCGCACCTCCCACACACAGTAAGGGATGGAAAACAAAATACCAACTACAGTAGCTAGCTTCTACATCAGCCAGAAAGGAGAGCATAAAGTCATATATAACAAAACCTAGACCCACACGCAGCCCAAGCGAGGACGCGAACCAGACTTGCCGGATCTCCAAGCACAAAAGGAGAGCATGTTGATCCCTAGCTCCGATGAACACCTAGGACAAGAAGGATCAACCACAGCGCCACGATGAAACAGGGCAGCACGCATGGGAAGCAGTGGTAGAGCCAGGAATTTTGCAGAGCATGGCCAAGGTTGTTAAAAGAATATTTAGATATCTTGCTGGTAATGCTAATCTGGTCTTATCTATGAGAAAGATGAAGATTTCAGGTTAAGAGAATTTTGTGATGCGGGCTATGTTAGTGATAGAGTAGAAAGAAAGAGTACTAGTGAATGATGTCATTTTCTTGGACAATGATCAATTTCTTGGACTAGTAGAAGACAAAGCATGATCTTACTATCCACTGCTCAGGCATAATACATGTATGCACTCAACTCCTCGGGTGAAACATCGATTGAAGGACTACAACATCTTTGAGAAAAATATTATTCCTCCATATTGTGACAACACAAGTGCAATAAATGTCTCAAAAATCCAATCTTGCATTCAAGAACAAAGCATAATGAGATCAAACATCATTTCATCAGATATCATGTATCTAAAGGAAACATTGACATGTCCCATGTCAAAACTGATGATTAACTTGTTGATATCTTCACAAAGCCTTTGATAAAAAACCTCCATCATTTGAGATCCAAACGTCTCATATTTCGACGTCTGCTCCTACATTGTCTGATCCTGTTGTGGTAAGAGTTACGAGGACAATAATTGCTAGAAATTAAAGGTTTTAACTGGTGCTTCGTCTGCCACAACATCTACACTTGCTGGCAAGAGAAAGGCTCCATATGTTCTCCTCATATGACACCACCAAAAGCTTCGCTCACCTCTCAAGGCACTCTTGTGTACACAAAGAGAAAGTTGAATTTTCTGTCTCCTGTAGCGGAAGAACATAAAGATGATGAAATTGCTCCAGAATTTCCACACCAAACTGAGGTAACTTCTGTATCATCTCCACAATCACCTTTACCACCTCACATTCTACATAATAAAATATGGTAACTGACAATGATGTCGTTGCAAGCTCCCAACTTGAAAATCCAACAAACATGCCCTCTGTAGAACCAGTGGTCACTTTTCCCCATCACCACCGGCCTCCATCCACGATCTTACCTCCTCCACCACCATCACCCATGGCTGTGTTTTCCTCACCTCAAGAGGATTCTCCTCCTACCTCAACTCTTATTTCCTTCGAGGAAAAGAAAAAAAGGTTGCAGGATGTTTTTCGTACATCCTTATTGAGGAAGAAAAGATCTTTCAGAAGTCCACAAGAGCTTTTTTTGAAGACTATTGATCACGAGATCAAGGCCTCGGACTTTGGCTTTGTTGTTCGATCATGGAAACTGTCATCTGAAGATTCTGAAAGCTATACCTTGTATGCTAGAAAAGATGAAGTTCCTCATCCTCCTCCAAAGTTTTATGATCCTGTTGTCTGGTCCTTGTAGGCTGATATCACTACACCAAAAATAGCCTTTTACAGCGCTTAAATTTGCCCTTTTACAGCGGTTTTGACTGTTCCGAACCGTTGTAGATCTCGCCGCTGTAAATGAGTTTACAGCGGTTCGAACCGCTGTAAAAGATTCCTTAATTACAGCGGTTCCTATACTTAAACCGCTGTAAATACATACGTACAATAGCGGTTACTCCATAATAACCGTTGTACTTGAGCAATCTTTTACAGCGGTTTCCTAACACCAACCGCTGTAAACCGCTGTAATTGAGTCCTCCATTTTAATTTTTTTTGGTTGCCCATGAATGGTACCTATTCAGCCAAAAGATCATCATTTACTAAACACAGCATATTGAAACTTCTGCATATCAAAACCAATATATATATAATGACTACCAGCTATATCACAAGGCAAAAGGTACTTAGCAGCTACAATATCACAAAGATTACCTTGTACTTACATATTAAAATGACTAGAGTATACAATGTAAAGTCAAAAAAATAAAAAACAGAGACACGTGAGTAATTTGTCAGTGCAACAGTTCTGCAAACAATGTCTTTCTACTACAAAAGCACTACAATTTTCATGTATCTAAGGTACACTACTACAGAAAACCTCATATGAAGTCAACTCTAACTCGACACTGTTTCAGAGCTAACATGTTTTGAAGCATAATCCAAAGGTGCACCACCATCTATAGCATCCTCCATTTTCCATATCCTAGAAGAAAATCAAAGGAATTTGACAATTTTAGCATGCAGATAGTTGTAATTCTCAACTATCTAGTACAAAGAAAGTAGCAAATATTAAAGTTCAATCCTAGCATGTAGTTCTTTTCAGCTTCCATTAAACATAACTGCAAATCATGGTTGAAGGGATTCACCAATGAAATGCAAATGAGCAACAAATTGTTTCACATATCCAATTACTAACTTACCTTCTCAAATGGCACTAGCTCAAGCTCATAATTACAGTGGAGTTAGGAGGAACCACTAGCTAACCTTCCCAACTAGTTTCACTGCAAAGATAAAAATGAGGTTGAAAAAAAAATCAGAAGTTGTGCACTATCTCCATTAACAAATGAAAAATCATCATTCAAGGTAATGAGAAATCACATTTCACAACAGCTCCCTCATTTGGACACTCAAATCCTTCCCTTTCCTCCACAAAAGTTCATGCTGAAGTGATTTTATCTAAAACACAAGTAACCATAAAGTTTACAAAACAAATGCTTGTTCAAAACCAAGTAACTAGACATGCTGCAAAGTGTAAAGGAATGAACTTAACTAACCCTTTTCCTCCCCAAGTTAAGCTCCTGGAAAATTAACCACAAACACAACCACTATCAATATCATAACACCCAATTCATCATGTACAATTCTGCAGTTGCAGCTTCTTGATATTGGCTCGTAGCTTCGGCACCTCCACTCCATTCATTTAAATTATTTTTCTGTTCAATTTTTACTCTGAATCAAGGAAAATAAAAAACAAGTCGTGAGGCCAATACTTTGAAACAACATGTCAAACTGTGATATAATGTGAAAATATATGAAATCAAGAAAACTTCTATGTAGATACTAGTTCTTTTTTACTTACCTTGGGTAGGGGTTCAATATAGCTTTCAGGGATCTCCATCTCCAATAGGGTTTGTGCATTTATGGCCATCGCTGCTTTAAGTACTTGATTCATAAAATCTTTTTGATACAACAGAAACCTTCTCACCGCATCAGATAAACCCTCTTCAGGAACCTTAGGTGTAGGTAACCACCACTTGTCATCATTTTTTCTCTTTGAACTATCTTTATCTGCATCTTTTGATACATAGTAGAACTCATTCTGGTCTTTGAAGTTATCTAGACAATCATGCTCATCATCAACAATTTGTTTTAGGAGCTAACAACCGATTAAGACATATCTATAGAAAAATAATGATCATTTTGGTTAGTGATCTTACAATAAGCATGTTGTCAAGCTTTCTTAAGGCAGGGATATTCATATGGAGATCCGTTTGTTGTCGCGTAGTCTTAATCTATTCATTCAAAGATGATGATCAATCATATAGCAACTATCATAGGGACAATAAGGAAAATTGGAAAAGTAGGGTGAGTGAGGAGGGTTACCTCCATGCTGGATCCATCTTTTGATTTTTGTTGAGTATGAACCATCTCAACAACATAATCTGTCACTGATAGAAGCCAATCGATTTCCTTTCTCCATCTGGCTTTCCTCTCGGGAAGCATCGGCTCTTGGCACTTTTGTTCACAAAAAACAGCAGCTGCATTCTCAGCAAGAAAACAATGAGAAACTGACAAGAGCTATTTGAAACATTTCTTCTATCAAGAGCTCATGAAAATGGAAGTAACATCATAATGTTTATCCATCATGATTCAAGCAGAAGTCAACATACCAGCAAGGTTTGGGAATGCACTTGACAGTGCCAGAGCTGATGAAACACCCTTTCCTCCACTAGACATATCCTCCCCCACTAGCAATTTAACAAATATCTCCTTCATTTGTTCCATTTCTGAATTGTTGAAGCTTAGTTATATTTATAGACACGAACTGCAAACACCAATTAAAAACTAAACCCAAAACTCATACTTCTCTATGCAATCTTGCGGTTCAGTATTTCAAACATTAATAGTGAGGTATAGAGATAGTGCACGCTAAAATGACAAAACTAATATAGAGTTAGACATATCTCTAATAATGCACGCTAAAATGACAAAACTGCAGATAAACATATAAAGAAACAGAACATTTAAGCGTAAGATATAGAGATAGAGCAAGAAGATGCATACCTAACATGACTCAACAATCGATGAAGGACGGTAACGACGCGGCAGAGAGAGCGTGACAGAGAACAGCGACTTCGACGAAGAACGACGACTTTGTCGGAGTGGGTGACGAAGTTGCAAGGTGCGCTGCGACTTCGATGGAAGAGAAGGCCTGGGTGAGGAAGCAAAAGCATCGAGAGGGACTGCGACCTTGGGTGAACGGCGTGGAGCTTAAAATCAAAAATAGATATATCCTAAATTAAACCTAACTATTCAAATCTGCCTAAAATCAGCATCCATATCAGTCCGATCTGCAGAACCGTCGAGGAAGAAGCGTGAACCGTGGCCACGCAGTTGCAGTTGCGGCCTCCTCCTTTCTCCACGAAGCTTCCTCTGCGGCTCGCTCCGTCTCAGAATTCTCCGCACTAAATTCGCTGGTGGGAGAGAGGGACATGTTGATGAAGAGTGGGAGGGAAGGACAGGGAAACAAGAGAGGGACGAGAACAGATCGGAGCTTCGACAGCAGGTCGATGGAGTGTGGAGAGTGGGATAGAGCGTGGGAGGGAGAGCGGCTCAGCAGGGGACGGTGGTTGCACGATGGGCTGCAGCGGTTGGGAGAAGGAGCACAGCGGTTGAGAGATTGAGGTAGCAGATCGAGAGTGGTAGTGGAACAAAAATAAGGGTTTTACGAGATTTGGGTTAAGTGAGTGATTCTAGTGGAAAGTAAATAGCAATAAATCGAAGACAAAACATAAATCTAACCTGAGCCTAGTGGAAAGTAATTTTGAAATAGCTTAAGGTACCTGGGTTCGAATCTCATGTGGAACAATCACTAAATCTAGAATTAATTTTTCACTAAATCTTTACAACGGTTTGATCATAAACGCTGTAAATAGTGGAACAAAACATAACCGCTGTTAATAGTAATAGCTTTTACAGCGGTTCATATATCGACCGCTGTAAAAGCCTATAATCCGCTTCGTGTTTCCGTCTTTACAGCGGCTACAAAACTTAACCGCTGTTAATAGTAATGGCTTTTACAGCGGTTTATATATCAACCACTGTAAAAGCCTATAATATGCTTCGTGTTTCCGTTTTTACAGCGGCTGCGAACTCAACCGCTGTAATTGGGGCGCTATAAAAGCCATTTTCTGGTGTAGTGTATGGTTCATGTTGGAACCTAATCCTTATACTTGTTGATTGGACCTGGTCCACTCATCGTCTTCTTCTATTCCTCCATCTTGATCTTGTTTCATAAATATGTTTTCTCAACATATGAGGTCTCTGAAAGTCCCCTTATCTTCCGATAGCAATCATTTCAATCCTTGTTCCTTTCATGAACTTGGAAGCAAGTTTTTTTCCTCATGATCAACCTAAGAAAGCTCTGACGGAAAAATGTCCATCAATCTCTGGCTCCACACATGATGTATCTTTTCCAGAATTTGCTACCAGAGACTATGTGGATCAACGCCTTTCAGTTATTGCTATTGCTCTGATACCACCTTTGCTAGATCAAGCGTTATGTTTTTGCTAATGCCAAAGACGCAGGGGGGGGGGGGAGAAAAGGAGAAAGGCTTAAAGAAACCTAGATAATCATGTGAGGGGGGGGGGGGAGCCAAGTTTTCTCACATATGCATAAACTTATAAGACTTAGAGGGAGCTCTTAGTAAGTGTCTTTATGAGAAGAAATTTGAATTTACCCTTTTTCTTAAAGAAGTTGTCATTATAAAAAAGGAGGAGAAAGAGGAGATTGTAAAGTTCAAACGTAGACTCATAAATTAACTTATATTTACTTGAAAAGTTTCAAAAGGTTGTTTTTCCAAGACACAATTCAAAACCTCCATTTCTTGTGTCATTTCTTTATTTATCAATTATAACTTTTAAAATTATATAATTTTTAACTTTAATATCGTTAAAAATTATTCAGCAAATTTTAATTTATTCAACTTTGGTTTGTTATAATTATTTTCCATGTTATGCTTCTTCAAGTTATTTTCGATAATATATAATAGATCCAACATCATATTTATATAATGTTTTTCAAACAACACACACATCTAATATAGTTAATAGTAAGTACCTTATAGCGACATTTTGATCTATTGAAGTTCCTTTTTGTTTTCATTCTTGTATTATGTCAGACGTTTTTTTGCTTTCCTATCGGAATTATTTTTTGAGCTGTTGCTCTTTTGTTTTTCCGTGGATATTTGGTCGTCTATGTTTGGTTTGTCGGGGTTCTCTCTTTTAGGGCCTATTTATAGTGTCGTACTTTTGATGATTAGCTTTTTGTATCACTAATCATATTTTCCCCCCTTTGTTTTCATTTCCCCCCTTTGTTTTCATTCGGTCTCAAATCATTTGTTATATATATATATATATATAGTTATCCTTTTACTTTCCAAAAAAATATTTACAAAAAAGTACCTTATAGCGACATTTATTAATATTTAAACTACTTTTTTAGAAACTAATTATTAATAAAAAACATTATATTATTAGTTAATTTAAATTCTTAACATTATTATATATTACTTAGTTTTATTTTCATTTTTTTCTCAATTTAAGATTGATAATTAATATTCTAACTACTTTAAGTTTTTTTTTTGAAATTTACTTTAAGTTATTACTTAATAAATTTTATATAAGAAAATGAAAACTTGATTTTGAATTGTTAATAGAATTGACTAGTATCAATCTCGCGCCATGCACGAATGGAATAAGAGTACTTTGTCAACATATATCAGTCATTTTCCTATTTTCTCTCTTGTTTTTTTTTTTAAATATGTGCATCACCTATTTAAGCTTTTTTTGTAATCCAAGTTTTTTTTTCCTTCGGAAAAAATAATTCTTTTTTTTTTTTAGATTATTATGATTTGAATCAATATACCAAAACTAATTTAATCTTTCAGATGTATATATGAGACCATAAAATTAATTTCCAAATCAATCATTTAAAACTATTTGATATCAATTTTGTTATGACATATTTGATTTTTTTTTTTGTGTAAGACAGAAGTCCTCATTCGAATGCAATCATGTTTGAGCCGGGAACATACACATCATGGTGAAGATATATTTGATATCATTTTGAACGTAAGATATTGTATTCATTTTTGTTGTAATATAAAATATAACCAAATCATTAAAAAAATACCTTGTCATGCAGCATATATCTTAATGGTAAAAAAAGTCACAATTGACTTTTAATAATTATTCAAATGTCATTAAAAATCATTAAATGTCAAATGTATACAGTAATTATTTTTTGAAAAAGTCACAATTGACTTTTGTTAATTATTTTAATATCATTTCTAACAAATGAGAAATTAATTTTGTTAGAAATTTTTACATTTAATTAACAATATTAAATTAATTTAATTTAATATATAATAAATGATAAATTTTTACATTTAATTAACAATATTAAATAATAATAATAACTAATTAATATAGTTACTAATGTAAAAGTAGTCAATTTTAATTATTATTGTTATTTTTTAGAAATTTCCTCAAATTGTGATTAATAATTAAAATATTAATAATATTAAAATTTAATTTTAAATATAATAATTTGAAAATATTTATAATTAGTAATTAATAGAATGAATAATATAGTTGTGAGTTTAGGTCTTTCAATTGTGAAACTGACGAGTTCACTCATTTAATTTATAAACATTAAATTCATTCAAAGGCTAGATGCATGCCTCGAACAATGTCCTGGTTGATATTAACTATGTTGACCCCACTTGTTTAATTTTCTTCCATGATAAGATCTTTCTTTCTGTATCAACCTCGATCGTGATTAGCAATCAAATTAATTGGATGAATTAATTCATTATCTTTTGTTATTCTTATCCTTCCTCTGCCAGCTTGGAAAGTTTGAACTTTGAACCAACACAATCAATCAATATAAATTAAAAAATAACTTAAAATTAATTAATATACTTCACTTGTTTCTACTACAATAAAATCATCATGCTAAACTAAGAGATTAAACCAAATAAAAATTTACAATGTCCTCTAAGTATTTCCCATCCCTCCTGCTACTGCTAGCGTTTCTATTGTTTGTTGCATCTTCCGGAGCAACCAAAGTAGTGGAAGTGGGTGAGATTTGCAAGAAATCCACAAACCCTTCATTTTGTTTGGCTGTTCTAAACTCCAACCCAGGTGGGAAAGATCTTATTAGCCTTGCTCAATACACAATTGACATAGATCGTGCCAACCTGACTAACACAATTACTCTAATCAAATCGTTGATTGCAAACAGTAGTGGCGATCCAAAGGCAAATGCCCATTACAAAAATTGCTTGTCATATTTTGTGGTCGATGGCGGTGCTTTTGGTGCCATTGAGGCCACTCAACAATATTTAAACAAGAGAGATTATGTTGGTGTGAATATGCGTGCAACTGATGTCCACTACTTTGTTGATTATTGTATTTCAGGAGATGATTCACCTGGCCCGAACCCACCTCCTTTTCCTGATACCTCGTTGCTTCCAAAATATGCTCAAGTTATTCAGGATATTACCGAAATTATTCTTATCATATCAAATTTATTGGAAGGAACTTGATCAGATGTTGTTCAATTTGGATAAAGTAGCAATAAAATGAGTTTTGATTTTAGTTGGTTTTGAGAAAATATTGTACATGCTATTAGGTTTTTTATAAATTTGAATTAAAGAGTTTCATAAACACTTTTTTACAACTATATTAGATATAATATCCTTGCTTGCCGCAATATGGTTGGATCCCTGTGCGTTTCGGTTGGTTAATTTCCTACGAGTTACTTAGAAATTTGTTTATGGGGTTCCAGTACTAAAAACAAGTTAGGGTAAATGGTTAATTTGGTCCCTGAAAGTGGGGCTCACTAATTGGTTGGTCCCTAAACTTTAAAAAAACGTTGGTCAAATTAATCCCTGATGTTAAAAAACTTGATAGCCGTTTATGGAGAGGGTGACTTGGCATGTTAAGTGTCATTTTTGCAATCTTTTAACCGTCAATTTGATCCTCTGTTGAAAAGTCTATATTATCTATTTAATTTCCCATCACTTTGGAGTTTGGTCCCTTCTCCCTCTGTTGAACCATCAACTGTGTTTATAAGATTGGTAGTTGATGCTTGAAAAACGCATTGTCATGATGCGTGACACAGTAATTCTGCTCTTAGAATGCAGTACAAGGTGACCAAGATCATTCTCACAAGGGTTCGGTGAAATATCGATTAAAAAAGAGAGTAAAACAAAAGTGAATAAAAGGGGGGTTAATTTGATTGCAAAGTAAGTAAGCAAAAATTAAAAGAGATTTAATTCAGATATGAGAAAGCGTTAGTTCTCGGACTATATATAACTTTCAAGTGCAACAAACTATCCTTGGTCACAAAAGAATAATTTTACTTTTTATCAAGTCTTTGAGTCGAACCACAACTCACAATCATGAGATGGAAATCCTAATTCTCCTGTTTTCCTTTTGCAATCAATTAGTACCTTCTTTCACTTAATAACTTTTCTCCTTTTACATATTTTTTTCAGCTGCTCTTTTTTTTATAACAACAAAAAGGTACTCTTTTTTAGTGATTACAAAAAATGTAAGACTTGGCTTAGGGCATACCAATTAAATAATAATAATAATAATAATAATAATAATAATAATAATAATTATTATTATTATTATTATTATTATTATTATTATTATTATTATTCAGTGAATTGTTTGTGCTTATGTGTGAAATAATGCCTTTAAGCGGGCTAGTATTTGATAGAGGCAATATTAAGCCTTAATAATGTCTGGACGTAGATTTACGCAATATTACGAGCATTTTGACTATAATAGTGATAGGGCAATATTACAACAACTTTTTAGGTCAAAAATGCCCCGATAGTGGCGATGAAATGGCAATTTTTGGCGACAATGACGATTTCATTGGCCACACCACATGGGGAGGTGTTGGGCGTGAAGTCAAGAATATTCCATATTTTCCTTTGGGAGGATTTTATTTAAATAATAAAATGTATTTAATTATTTTTAAATTGTGGTTTATTAAATAAATGATTGAGAAATTATTTTTGGGAATTTTAAAGGGGTGTGGTCCAAATTATTGGTGGGAGAAGGATGAAGAAGTTTTTGAATTTGAAATCACAAAGTCAATGTGCATTAAGGTGGAAAACATGGAGGTTAATGCAATGAAGTACATGTTCTTTGACTTTCTTTATGAAAAAGGCCTAGTTTTGAATGCATGGGTTTTGTAAGGACCTTTTTGAAAATAAAATTCCCCTCATTTAAGTCATAAAGGGCTTGTTTTTGAATCTCTAAAAGTGGAGGTTTTAATTGGATTTTAATGGAGGATTAAAGCATAAAATAAATGAGATTTTGGGCAAGAAATAGAAGAAGAAAATAATTGCAAGATGACCCTTGGTTTGAATTTTTGTGACTGAATATTTCAAACCATTTGGGAGGGAAAATATTTTTAAGACTCACTTGAATGCATGTCCCCAAACCTCTACAATAAATAGAGAGCTTTGACACTTGCATTATTCACACTTGAGCTTTCTTGCCTCTCTTATCCTAGTCTTGAGCTCTCTCTCCCTCTCTTGCTTTTCATTTTGTTTTTCTTGATTTGTTTTATTCCTTTATCAAGGTGATGTTGGCCATTTTTAGTATGCTATATGGTGGCAGTATAAACTGATCTTCCACATCCAGAAAAGAATGATCATTTGATTGAGTAATCAAGGAAACGTTTGTGAACAACAATTTTAATTAGAATCAAGTCAAGTTCTGTAGTGCATATAAACATGAGAAAATCATACAAGAAAAAGGAGAATCATGGCAAAGATATAATTATTCAAGTGTTTGGTCCAAAATCTCACAAAATAGTCTCACATGGTAAGCATATCTCACAATGAATCCAACAAATCAATTCTCAATGCAAATCTTGACGAACACAAAATACAAGCAACTTCATCCAAAAGAGTCATGAAACTTAACAGAGTGGTTATATTGCTCACTAACTCAGAATCTCTATAACTCATTGAAAAAGTGTATACTATTTTATTGAAAACAAGAAGAAAAAAATAAATTAAAATTGCAAACTATCCTAACTAAGGTTCCACTACTCTTAACTAAGATTCACACCCCACACTTAAATCACACATTGTCATCAACGTGAGGCACAAATCATCAAATAAGTTAGACAAATGTAATACAAGAGAATGAATAGGAAAAAATAGGGATCAAAGGAGGATGACTTCATTGTGGTAGAGGGTATTTGACAAGGTCACTCACTTCCTCTACCGTAATCACTGCAGGGTCATAGAATCATTTGAGGCGATGCCCATTCACTTTGAAGCTAGTATCCTCTCCTTCCTTCTCTATTTCTATTGCACCATGTGAGAAAATATTTGTAATAACAAAAGGACCTTCCCACCTGGAACGAAGCTTACCTAGCATAAGTTTGAGGTGGGAGTTAAAGAGCAAGACTTTTTGACCCACAACGAAATCCTTCCTAGAGATCATTTTATCCTGGAAAACTTTGTCTTCTCTTTGTAAATCTTTGAACTCTTATAAGCCTCCAAACGAAGCTCCTCAAGTTGCTGCAACTCAAGCTTCCTCTTCATTCCAGATTCTACAAAAGACAAGTTGCAACACTTTGCTGCCAAATAAGAACGATTCTCAACCTCCACCAGACGGTGGCATGCTCTACAAAAAACAAGTCTAAAATGGGGCATGCCAATGAGAGCTTTGTATGTTGTTCTGTAGGCCGATAGAGCATCAACAAGACGTTTGTCCCACTCTTTCTTGTTGGGTTGTACCATCTTTCCCAAAATTTTCTTAATCTCCCTATTGGACACTTGAGCTTGTCCATTTGTTTGAGGGTGGTATGCTATAGAAAATTTGTGAACCACACCATGATTTTCCGCCTCCGAGTCGCTTTCTAATGAAAAAAATATGGTATTTCGATCCTCATGCTTGAGCCAAGTGGCTCGAGATCTCTGACTCCACCAAATCTCTTGTTGTTCTAGCATGACATCAAGCTCATGTTCTACCTCCTGGATTTGGAGCAAGACTTGATCTGTTTGCACCTAACATTGAAGTTGTTGAAGTTGGACCTTCAAATTAGAAATTTTCTTTGGCGTATCCCTAAAACTCTCTCTTCCCTAACTTTCCAACGCTCCCCCGCCTCCTCTAGCTTAGTTGTGAAATTTAAACGAGATCGACTACACGCTTCAGCTACCACTTAACAACACTCCTCTCCTCAAACAGAAAGAGTTTATCCCACCTTAATTCTTTATGCCCCCTGCAAGAAGCACAACTTAACAAAATTGAGTTATGATCAGACCTATGTTTAGGAAACCGGGTTAATTTCATAACAGGCCAATTGCTTCCCAAGCTTCATTGGAAAGAGCATAGTCTAACCGCTCCTTAAAAGAATGCAGTGCTCCCCCTCTTGTTTGACCATGTAAACATGTATGCAGAAAATCCAATATCATGAAGATCATAATCTGAGCAAGCCTAATTTACCTCATGCAAATGTCTCATATCGAGAATGTTTCCCCCAAGCTTATCAGCAAGGGAAATAATGTCATTAAAATCACATATACACAGCCATGGCGTAGAAACTGTTGGCTTTGCATTTCAAACAAGGTTCCAAGTCTGCGACTTGTTATGTTCCTCAGGGAATCTATAAATGGCCAAAACATGCATCATAACAGAATGATCAGAATGATTGTTATTCAAAAAAAATATGGTTCAACGAGGCCTCAAATACCTCTACTAGCACCTCTTCTCTCCAAAGCAAACACAATCCTCCTGACCGAGACCTACCCCGACAAGCACATTGAACATGAAAAATATTTGAAAACCACATCAGGAATGTTGTTCCTTTTGTTGTCATGCATTTTGCTAAAAACAACCTGATGTCGAAGCAGATGTCCTGACACCTGATTCTGTAAAGCCAGGACATTCATTCACTGGCTAGCACGCGTTGTGGGTCCCTTCTGTTATCTGTTAAAGATTTGGTTGTTGTTACTTGAGGTTCAAGTAACTGATTAAAGGGAGTTCTTTGCGGGTTGTTTATTGTTGAAACAAATCTATGATTGAAGATTTGTTTCTATCTTACTCGGTTGTTAGGCAAATCATATCTTGGAGGATTGCGTTTGAAGTTGTGTGGATCAATTCTGTTCTTCAGCCCAGCTAACCCTAGTGTCGCCGCTGCTAAAGTATAAATAGAACAAATACCTAAAATGTGAAGTCACCAGAGCTAAGTTCTTTAGGATTGCGAGTTGTGCTTTGTTCTTGTTATTTGTGAACTGTTCTTGCTCCCTAATTCTATAAAGCAAGTTCCAGTTCTGTGTTGAGTTTGATTGTTCAAACAATTTTGTTATTTGTTTTCACCAATCACTGTGGCAGTGATTGAGAGAAAGTGAGAGGGGCTCTCATACTTAGGTTGAGATACTAAGTAGAAATACACTGGGTAGATTAGGAAAAAAACAATGAACTGGTTGTGTTCATGTGTGTTTGTAGTTCCTGAATCTTGAGATAGTGGATTTCCTTTCTTTGGGCTTAGCCCTTCAGACGTAGGTGAAGTTTCACTGAATTGGGTTACCAATTCTTGTGTCTTGTTACTTTTGTGTTTAAATTTTACTGATACTGTGTGATTGTTGTCATAATCGATTGTCCTGACATCGCATACGACATTGTTCTAAGGGAATTAGAATTTCAATTGGCATCAGAGCAGGCACCCCTGTTCTGTTGGGTGAGCTCCAGGGAGACTTTGTCTGGTTCTCATGGACAATAAGGAGGGAGGATCGGTTAACAGGCCACCAATTCTGGATGGGACCAATTATGATTACTGGAAGGTCCGCATGACTGTGTTTCTTAAGTCTATTGATAACAAGACTTGGAAGACCATTGTCAAAGGATGGAGTCATCCCACCAAAGTGCAAGCTGAGGGAAGTACTTCAAAAGCAGAAGAGAAACCTGAAGAAGAATGGACAAAGGATGAAGATGAAGCTGCTCTGGGAAACTCTAAGGCGCTGAATGCTATCTTTAATGGAGTGGACAAAAACATGTTCAGGTTGATCAACACATGCATTGTGGCAAAGGATGCCTGGGAAATTTTGAAGACTGCACATAAAGGCACGACCAAAGTAAGAATGTCAAGGCTCCAGATGCTTACTACTCAGTTTGAGAACTTAATGATGAATGAGGATGAGACTATTTCTGAATTTCACATGCGTGTGCGTGATTTGTCCAATGCCTCATTTGCTCTGGGAGAACCTATGTCTGATGAGAAGCTTATAAGGAAAATCTTGAGGTCTGTTACCAGCAAATTTGCTATGAAAGTCACTGCTATTGAAGAAGCTCAGGATATCAGTAACATGAAGGTTGATGAACTCTGGCTCTCTGCAGACTTATGAGTTGAAGATTGGTGAGAAGTCTGAGAAAAAGAGTAAAAGCATAGCTTTTGTCTCCAACACTGATGATGAAGATGATGCTGACTGTGAAGGTGAGAATTTATCTGAAGCTCTGGCTCTACTGGCAAAGAAATTTAATAGAGCTCTGAGAAAAATAGATAGAAGAAACAGGTCAAATGTCCAGGACATTAAGACTGACAATTTCAAGCCCTTCAATTCTCAGAAAAAGACCAAAAGAAGAAGACAAATCTGGTCAGAATAAAGGTGTTCAGTGTCATGAATGTGAAGGATATGGGCATATTAGAACTGAGTGTGCTACTTACTTGAAGAAGCAAAAGAAAGGCATGGTTGAGACATGGTCAGATGAGGACACAGAGGATGAGGAAGAACTCTCTGCAAACCGATTTAATGCCTTCTCAGGAACTGTTGATGCTTCAGAATCTAGCGATGAAGAAATAACAGATGAAGAGTTGGAGGAGACTTATAGGCTCTTGCACACTAAATGGGAAGAAGCATGCAAACTTCTGAAAGAGCAAGAAGATAATATAGAGCAGCTCAAGTTAGAAAATGAAAAGCTGAGAGGGACTATTGATAAGCTGCAGGATGATCTTGATGAATGGAACACAAAGCTTAAGGATGTTGATACTGTAGAAAAGGCTAAGCTGATGGTGATTAATGCAGAACTTCAGGATAAAGTGGTCACTCTGACAAATAAACTTGAAGCTACTCATAAATCTGTGCGTATGCTGAATAGTGGATCTGACATGCTGGATGAGATTCTAAAGGAAACAAGCAAACATGGGAGGAGCGTGAAAGGAATTGGCTTCAAATACAATACTTCCAACAAAGAAAATCAAAAGCAACCAAAGAAATTTGTTGGTGCTAAAATGAAATATGAATTCAATAATTCCATCAACCATCAGATGTCCAACCCGATGTCTCAACATGTGCCTCAACATAGGGGTTCTCAGCTGAAAAATGATAAGTCTAATCCTTGGAGATGCCACTACTGTGGAAGAAATGGCCACATAAAGCCTTATTGTTTCAAACTCTATGGCTATCCTCAGAGACAGAATGTGTTGAAGGATTCAAAGGAGAAACAGATCAAGAAGACTTGGAAACCCAAAGACCAAGTGACATGCCTCATAGCTCACACATATTTTAGAGCCTCATCAAGTGAAGACTGGTACTTTGACAGTGGTTGTTCAAGACATATGACTGGAAACAAGGAATATCTTGAAAATATCAAAGGATACGCCAGCAATTTTGTCACCTTTGGAGATGGAGCAAAAGGAAAGATCAAGGGAATAGGAAAACTGGTAAATCCTGGATCCCCAGATTTGGATGATGTGTTGCTTGTTAAAGGACTGACTGCCAATCTTATCAGCATCAGTCAACTATGTGATCAAGGTCTTGATGTGTTATTCAGTAAGGCAGTATGTGTTGTAACAACAAATGATCATAAAGTAATGATGCAAGGAATCAGATCCAAAGACAACTGCTACATGTGGGTCTCACCAGAAAAGGCACAAGTCTCTAGATGCTTGATATCAAAAGTTGATGAGCTGAATCTATGGCACTAGAGATTGGGTCATATCAATCTTAAGAGCATGCAGAAGATCATTTCTGAAGAAGCCATTCGTGGTTTACCAAAGTTAACAATTGATGAGAGAAGAATATGTGGAGAGTGCAAAATTGGAAAGCAAACCAAGATGTCCCATGCAAAGCTCCAACATCCAACCACGACATAGGTCCTTGAACTGCTACACATGGATCTAATGGGACCCATGCAAGTTGAAAGTTTGGGAGGTAAAAAATATGTTTTTGTGTGTGTTGATGATTTTTCCAGGTACACTTGGATTGATTTCATGAAAGAAAAATCAGAGACATTTGAGATTTTCAAGAGACTTTGCCTGAAGCTTCAAACTGAGAAAAGCAGTACTGTAGTAAGAATCAGAAGTGATCATGGAAGAGAGTTTGAGAACTCAAAATTCTCTGATTTCTGTGGCTCAGAAGGAATAAGTCATGAGTTTTCTTCTCCCATCACTCCTCAGCAGAATGGTATTGTGGAAAGGAAAAATAGAACTCTTCAAGAATCCACCAGGGTGATGCTTCATGCAAGAAAGATTCCAAAGAAATTCTGGGCTGAAGCAATGAGTACTGCATGCTATGTCCACAACAGAGTAACGATTAGAGCAGGAACTTCATTTACTCAGTATGAAATCTGGAAAGGAAGGAAGCCTACTATGAAACATTTTCATATTTTTGGGAGTAAATGTTTATTCTGGCTGATCGTGAACCAAGAAGGAAGCTTGATCCCAAGAGTGATGAAGGCATATTTATGGGATACTCAACAAACAGTAAAGCTTATAGGGTGTATAACTCTCGTACAAAGGTTATAATGGAATCTGTCAATGTTATTATAGATGATGTACCAAGCAAAATGTCTAAGACAACTGTAAGTGAAGATGATGATGCTGATGTCCCAGCCGATGTCCCAACGATTGACCTCGACAATGAGTCTGTGACTAGTGCAGATGAACAAGAAGGAAAAATGATTGAGTCAAACAAAGCCCCATCCATCAGAATTCAGAAGAATCACCCTCAAGAAAATATTATTGGTGATCCTAAGGAAGGAGTAACTACCAGATCTAAAAGTTTCATTGATCATGGTTGTTTCATCTCTAAAATAGAACCCAAAAATGTCAAGGAAGCACTGACTGATGAATACTGGATAAATGCAATGCAGGAAGAGCTTGATCAGCTCAGAAGGAATGAAGTTTGGGACCTCATCTCACGTCCTGAAGGAGTGAACATTATTTGTACTAAATGGATTTTCAAGAACAAGTCAGATGAGAATGGAGTAGTCACTAGAAACAAAGCGAGATTGGTTGCTCAAGGCTATACTCAGATAGAAGGAGTGGATTTTGATGAAACTTTTGCTCTAGTGGCTAGACTGGAATATATAAGGCTATTACTGGGAGTTGCTTGTTTGTTAAAGTTTAGACTCTATCAAATGGATGTAAAGAGTGCTTTTATGAATGGGTACTTGAGTGAAGAAGTATATGTTGAACAACCCAAAGGATTCATAGATCTTTATCATCCAGACCATGTGTACAAGCTGAAGAAGGCCCTGTATGGATTGAAACAGGCTCCAAGAGCATGATATGAAAGACTCACTGAATTTCTTGTTAGCAATGTCTATTGCAAGGGAGGAATAGACAAGACCCTGTTTGTAAAGAATGACAAAGGCAAGCTCATGATAGCACAGATATATGTAGATGATATAGTATTTGGAGGAATGTCGAACACGATGGTGGAGCATTTCGTTCAACAAATTAAATCTGAATTTGAAATGAGTTTGGTAGGTGAGTTGAATTATTTCTTGGGTCTTCAGGTTAAGCAAATGGAAGATTCTCTGTTCATTTCACAAAGCAAGTATGCTAGGAGTATTGTTAAGAAGTTTGGACTAGAAAAGGCAGGTCACAAAAGAACTCATGCTGCTACACATATCAAGTTATAAGCAAATGGAAGATTCTCTGTTCATTTCACAAAGCAAGTATGCTAGGAGTATTGTTAAGAAGTTTGGACTAGAAAAGGCAAGTCACAAAAGAACTCCTGCTGCTACACATATCAAGTTATCTAAGGATGAACAAGAAGAAGATGTTGATCAAAGCTTGTATAGGAGCATGATTGGTAGTCTTCTGTATCTTACTGCTAGCAGGCCAGACATCACCTTTGCTGTAGGTGCTTGTGCTAGATATCAAGCTGCTCCTAAGACTAGTCATCTCTTGCAAGTGAAGAGAATAATCAAATACGTTAATGGTACATGTGATTATGGTATTCTCTATACACACGATACGAATCCTACTCTTGTTGGTTATTATGATGCAGATTGGGCAGAAAGTGCTGATGATAGGAAAAGCACATCTGGAGGTTGTTTCTACTTGGGGAACAACTTGATCTCTTGGTTCAGCAAGAAGCAAAATTGTGTCTCCTTGTCAACTGCTGAAGCTGAATATATTGCTGCTGGGAGTAGCTGCACTCAACTCATATGGATGAAACAAATGTTGAAGGAGTATGAAGTCGAGCAGGATGTTATGACATTGTACTGTGACAATCTTAGTGCTATTAATATTTCCAAAAATCCTACTCAACATAGCAGGATGATGACCCGGGTTTAGTAGTGTTTTTAGGGTCATTTCGTAGTTTATTTTGAGTCTTTTTCTTGTGTCTCATGTAGTGTTTCATGCATTATCATGCATTGTTACTTTTATTCGTGTTTTGGCTTCATTTAAGTAATTACATAGTTCTATAGGGGTCTTTCTTGCATTCTTATAGAGTTTAGGACTTGCATTAGTTTTTCCATTGTTTTGTGAGGACTAAGGTGATTAAAAACCCTTTGAATTTCTTGGTTTTATTGCTTGTCTTGGTCCTTTAGTGCTTCAGCAGGTTGCTCATGAAGAGGGAAAGCCAAATGCTTGAAGAATTGATGGAATCATTCAAAGGGGGGGGGGGTTACAAAAGCTAAAAAGTCACCAAAACCGAATGTCTGGGGCAGGGAGGCAGAAGCAAAAAAGCTGAAAAATTAGGCCTGGCGCTTGAGCGCCCGGCACAGCAAAAAACACGTTTTTTTTTGCCTATAAATAGGATTCTAGTCATTTTCTCTGGAATCTTTGATATACTTTGTAAAATTCAGAGGTAGAGGATCATCTAGGAGAGTGAGAGAAGGCTTCCAAGCTTGTGTTCAAGTTTCTTGCCATGCTTGGCTAATCTCTCTTCTATTGCTTTGGTTTTCATGTAAGACTTTTCATGTTTAAGTTATAATCTTAAGTTCTTTCCCATATGTTCTTCTTCTCTCTTTGAATTCCATATTCTGAATTTCTATCTAAGCTTGTATCAATGCTTGCTTTTTGCTTTTCTATAATCAGAACGGAAGTTTGTTATAGATTAGGGAACCGATTTGGGATTACCCCTTCTTTGCTTGCTACTAGGAATAGAGGAAGGGTTGGGTTTGTTGGCCTGAAATTGCATGATCTAAAACCTCATATAAATGACTAAGTACACAAGGAATTGGGCTTAGCTTTTAGTATGAGAGAATTGCTTATGTGAGGAATCAATAAGTGAGTAATTAGGCTATAGCATCAAGGAGAGATCCATGAGAACATGTGCTTAGAATGATGTTCTTGAATTGACTAGTTGAGCAAGAACCCAAAGCATGTTCTTTTCTGAGTTTTTGTTTATTTTATCTTTGCTACTTCGACATATCTTTGATTCAATAAAACAAACCTTCATACTCAAGACTTGAACTGAATTTAGTCACTCACAATCCCTGTGGTTCGATAATTAAAACCGGGTGGATTCGTACACTTGCGGATTTACCAACACAGGACCAAGCACATTGATATCAGACACCACTTCATTAGAGACTTGGTTGAAGATAAAATTATCACTCTAGAGCATGTTCCTACTGAAAATCAATTGGCGGATATATTTACTAAACCACTTGATTCTATCACGTTTGAGAAATTGAGAGGAAATCTTGGGATTTGCCTCTTTCAAGAAGCATAGCAATTACCGCATCACTTTGCTCTAACGGCTAGTTTTCTCGTAACTACCAATAACTGCCGTTATGACATCATCATCATGATTGCTTCTCATCCACTCAACTGCTATATAATCATCACCAACGACCATGTTTCTATCTTACAGCTGATTGAGTTTTTTTTAATTGTGTAATTCTGATTCATCTTTGCCCTCAATTTTTCTTTGATCCTCTGAATCTGCATACTCTGTCATATTTCACCATGTCTCAAGTCTCAGGAAAGCAAGACTCCATCAAAGGCAAGATTGAGAAGACATCTTCTGGAGTCAAGGTTATGGGATTGAATGCGCAATCCTCTGCTCAATCCAAGAAGGATTCTAGAAGAAAGAATTCAAGAACTCCTGCCAGAAAGTGCTACAAGTCGAGTACGAGATCTCAGGGCACTCGTGACTCACCTGTGTTTGAGGATGTTTCTCATGAAATTTCCTCTACGGATGAAGAGGCAGATGTTGAGGCTTCTGCTCCTCAAACTGAAGTTCTTGTATCCAATGTGCCTGATAAGGAGAATTCACCATCTCTGGATTCATCCTCTGAGTCCAAGAACTCAGAACCAGAGAATGAAGCCCACGAGGCGGTCTCTTCTGAGGAGTCTACCAAACCTCCTCCATCTGTTCATGAAATTTCAGATGCTGATGACTCAGATGATGTTCCTCTGGCAAGTGTTGCTGCCAGGATGAAGAAGAGAAGAAGGGTTCCTGTTGAAGACCCCCCCTCTGGTTCACAAAAGAAGACCAAATCCACTATGGATGTGAAGAGCAAAGGTAAACAAAAGGTTGTGGATTCCTCACACAAGAAGGTAAAGAAAACTGCTGAGAAGAAGAAAATTCCAAGGATTGATTTGGAATCTGAGTCTGATGTTGAAGTCGATGTTCAGGACATTCGGACTTCTGAAAAGAAGAAATTCTCTGGTAAGCGAATTCCTTCAGATGTTCCTTCTTTCCCTATTGATAATGTTCCCTTTCATGCTGCTGAGAATGTTCTCAAGTGGAAATATGTTTGCAACCGCCGGATTGCAAAAGAAAGGGAGATTGGCAAGGATGTGCTTGAGTGTAAGATGATTGTTGCTCTCATTGACCGGGCTGGTCTAAGGAAGACAGTCATGGATATTGGAAAATGTTATGAGAAGCTAGTGAAAGAGTTCCTAGTTAATTTGAAAGATGATGTTGGCATTCCTGGAAGTGCTGAATTCAGGAAAGTTTATGTGCGAGGGAAATGTGTAACTTTTTCTCCTGCTGTGATCAACCAAGCCCTTGGAAGAATTGTCTTTGGACAAGGTTGCCAAGGAACTCACTGCTGGACAAGTGAAGAAGTAGCCTGCTAAGAAGCTTTTATCTACAGGGTTATTGAGTGTGAAGTATGCTATTCTGAATAGGATAGGAGTGGTGAATTGGATCCCTTCTCATCATACCTCTGCTGTCTCTGCGATTTTAGCCAAACTGATCTACAGAATTGGGACTGAAGTGCCTTTTGATTTTGGCTCTTTGGTGTTTGCTCAAACTTTGAAACATGCAGAAACTTGTGTTGTAAAGCTGCCTATTTCTTTCCCTTCACTCTTGACTACTATCATCCTGAAGCAGCATCCTGATATACTCAGAATGGATGATGTGGCTTTTCCTAAGGGTACTCCCATCACTTTGGATCATCGCCTGTTCCTGGATCCCCATGTCCTGGATATTGATATGCCATCTCGCAGGACATCAATTCCTGTTTCAATGTCTGCTTCTGGAACTCAGAGTGTTATTGCTGAATTGGAGGATCTTTCAAAGGAGTTGCAGGTTTCTATCAAGGTTGCTACTGAGAGGAAGCTGAAGGTGGATACTTTGATTGCTAAGCTTAAAGAGGAGGCAGGTCACGAGGGTGAGTCTAGAAGTGATGCTGCAGAGGAGGAAGGATCTGAGGAAGAGGAGTCTTCATCTGAAGCTTAAATTGTAGTTTTAGTGCTCTTTTGTTTGTCAGTTGGCTTTATTTCACTTACAACCTTTGCCAAATTTATGCTAAAAAAGGGGAGTAGTTAGCAGATCCATGTTGAAGACATTAGTTAGAAGATTCATGTTGAAGACTGTGTTTTGTTTTCTGTTTCTGCTTCTGGTTTCTATTATTTAGCAGGTTTATGTCAAGACAATGTGGCAATGCTATGTTTGTTCAAGTTCTGCTGGTGTGCTTGTCTAACTTGGAGGTTAATAATTATGTGCTGCTATGGTTATGATTTATGTACTTCAAGCAGTTTATATGTGTTCTGTTGGATGCTTCATTTGAGGGGGAGTTCCTCTATGTCTGCATATGAAGAAGCATTGTTTTGAGGGGGAGTGAGTGTTGTTTTTTTTTTTCCTTTTGTTGTCATGCATTTTGCTAAAAACAACCTGATGTCGAAGCAGATGTCCTGACATCTGATTCTGTAAAGCCAGGACATTCATTCACTAGCTGGCACGCGTTGTGGGTCCCTTCTGTTATCTGTTAAAGATTTGGTTATTGTTACTTGAGGTTCAAGTAACTGATTAAAGGGAGTTCTTTGCGGGTTGTTTATTGTTGAAACAAATCTATGATTTAAGATTTGTTTCTATCTTACTCGGTTGTTACACAAATCATATCTTGGAGGATTGCGTTTGAAGTTGTGTGGATCAATTCTGTTCTTCAGCCCAGCTAACCCTAGTGCCGCCTCTGCTGAAGTATAAATAGAACAAAGACCTAAAACGTGAAGTTACCAGAGCTAAGATTGAAGATCAAGTGTTTTAGGATTGTGAGTTGTGCTTTGTTCTTGTTATTTGTGAACTGTTCTTGCTCCCTGATTCTATAAAGCGAGTTTCAGTTCTGTGTTGAGTTTGAT
The DNA here is from genome assembly GCF_012489685.1 of Lotus japonicus. Taxonomy (NCBI): domain Eukaryota; kingdom Viridiplantae; phylum Streptophyta; class Magnoliopsida; order Fabales; family Fabaceae; genus Lotus; species Lotus japonicus. The sequence continues at coordinate 4,402,753 of NC_080046.1, forward strand.
TGTTCAAACACTTTTGTTATTTGTTTTCACCAATCACTGTGGCAGTGATTGAGAGAAAGTGAGAGGGGCTCTCATACTTAGGTTGAGATACTAAGTAAAAATACACTGGGTAGATTAGGAAAAGAACAATGAACTGGTTGTGTTCATGTGTGTCTGTAGTTCCTGAATCTTGAGATAGTGGATTTCCTTTCTTTGGGCTTAGCCCTCCAGACGTAGGTGAAGTTTCACTGAACTGGGTTACCAATTCTTGTGTCTTGTTACTTTTGTGTTTAACTTTTACTGATACTGTGTGATTGTTGTCATAATCGATTGTCCTGACATCGCATACAACATTGTTCTAAGGGAATTAGAATTTCAAGGAACTTTTGAATGAATGAGCCCCTGCAAGGCCTGAATCGTTGGATGGTTCCCAAGCCCCCAACTGTTCCAAGATAAGATCCTCATTAAGGTGGGCGGGACATTTGAGCAGTCGTCGCTAAGTCCAATCCAGATTAAGAATTTGCCTTTTCTAGTGGAGGTGACACCCCGGTACTAAGCCCACCCAATGCTGAAGATGGCACGTTTGGGCGCTTTCGGAATTGATTATGCACCTATGTGGAGCCCCCTTGTTTGCCAATGTTCTTTGAGAACTTGTTGTTAAGTTCAAACACTAGCTATATCGTTTATCATATTTTGAATGATAACAATTTTCAAGAGTATAAGTGAACTGGTTAAATATTTCATATAAATTATATTTCAAAAAATAACCTCTATGCTTCACATCCTCATCGTCTGATGATAAAGTACAAGACTATGCCAGCAAGGCAAAACATGAAGACGCTGAATGTAACGCCCGAATTTCACAACTGAGGAATCACATTAGTAACCTAACAAAGTCTAAGGACTATTCCACAATCCTAAAATCCAAGGGTTTTTTTTTTTTTGAAAGTGACTAAATACCAAAGGGTTGGAAATACATCATAACTTTATTTAAATAACCTGTTTCTCGATATACTGTAATAATGGTTTACAATACCATAAGTAAGGTTCAAAATAAGTATGCGCACTTTAACAATGGCGGAAGCAAGACTTTAATAACAGAGTTCTCATATAGAAAAGGAGACTCAAACATAGTCCACAATAAGAGAAGCAAAACTGCTTCTTACACCTCTACTCCACCGCCTACAACCCGATCTCCAACTCGAGCAGCTAAGCTTCGGCGGAAGGATCTCTATCGCCTAATAGCGTTAAGCGCCCAAACAACAAGTAGCAAACAGAAAGGGTTAACTTCATGCAATTACCACGTATATAAGGGAAAAGCATGCTATTCAGATTTAAGTGCATATCATGGCACATAAACTAGCAACTTATTTCAAGATAGATGACGACATATATCCAACAACATAAAATCAACTCAGATATCAACAACCTCACCAATATAACATCAAATCAGATTTCAACAACCTCAACAATTCAGATCAGATGTCGACAATATAAGATCAAATGTTAGTGCTCTATAATGCAACTATATGCTGCTATCAAAATGGATCGATCAATATCGTCTCTCAAGACGGGACAATGATAGGACCACACCTCCTCATCGCCTCTTATAGTGTCCCACAAGACGGGACAATCATAAGACCACACCCCCTGATCGCCACTTATAGCGTCTCACAAGACGGGACAATGATAGGATCACACCTCCTGATCGCCACTTATAGCGTCTCACAAGACGGGACAATCATAGGACCACACCTCCTGATCGCCACTTAGCGTCACATTGGACGGGACAATGATAGGACCACACCTCCTCATCGCCTCTTATATCACCACACAGGGCGAGACAATGATAGGACCACACCTCCTCATCGCCACTTTCACCTTAAGCCTTATATGCTAAGTCAGACAAAAACTCCCAATCCAATAGTCAATTCAGAGTAACCACATGTTATTCATAATCAGAACATTCGCACAAACACATCAAGCTCTATCGAGCGATGAAACAACAATTCAGTGCTCTAAAACATAGTCGTGTCCTATCCACTAGAAAACAGTAATGACAGAAACCAGTAAACGACCGAAGCCTCTCAGAAAACGGAGACACACGTCTCAATAAGTTCACTCGGCCGAAGCCTCCAGAAAACATTTTGCCAGTTCAGCACAATAATCAGAATCAATGCCAATCAAATTTAAACATCTTCATCTCAAACGCATGCAGTGCGATAAAAGCATGCAAGACTCAAAGACGCGCTAAAACCGAGTTACCCTTACCTTCGTGAGTAGAAGTTGTGCATGGAAGTTGCGAACCTAGAACAAGGAAACACAATCATCAACACATGCCCTACTAGAAGTAACACTATCTAACAACACTAATCGAAACCGGAAAGAAAGCTTTTAAAGCCTCAGAGTTCCTATTTAGGCACGAATGGACAACAAAGACTTCATTCGCTAAAACGTGCATAACTCGAGCTACATAACTCGGAATGACACGAAACCAAAGCCAAAATTTTGACAATCGAAAGAGCTACGCTATAGCTCAGGCCATGCAGACCCAAAAACTATTTTTGGACACGGTACCATAACAAACAGGTTTCGGCCACTTCTAAAAATAGGGTTTCCCGAACTTTTTCTTCGATCTAATTTAATTCCTAGGTATTCTTAGGCGATATCTAGGCCATGGAAACTCTCAGAAAAAATTTAGAATTCGAAACGCGACTAGGGGTATTTTGGTCAAGATTTTTAGCTTAGAAACTCAAAGTCGGAATTTCAAAAAATAAATTGGATGAGGTTGATACCAACAACATTTATGACAACTAATCCTACTGACGCTAAGCTCAGTCGAGAGTTTTCGATCCAAAAAGCGGAACCTCAGCACAAAAATGGGTATTTGAGCAGTTTTTGAATTCCTACGACGATTCGGCGAGAATCGGCGAATAACAACCGAATATTCATGCTCTTGGGTTAGTAGAGAAGAGGTTTTGATAGAGAAATCAAGTTATTCGGACAGTTTTACAAAAAACTCAAAACTTTGAGCATAGAAAGACATAGAGAAAAACGACAGAATTTATGATCAGAGGTAAGGAATAGCATCAGTACCTCGAGGCCTACGCGTAGCAATGAATAGAGCGACGATCAGACAAGAATCAGCGAAAATCAATTATCCCCTCCTTCTTCCTCAAGCTCTTGGCCGTGTGTGTGTGTTGGTGGTGATGTTATTTTTATTTTTTTGATTTTTCAAGCTAATTATAGAAAAGGGCAAACGCGGGAAAATAAAAAATATCGCGATTCCGATTTTTTCTGCACATTCCTCTGTGAATTATGAGATAGAATCCGGCGACAGGATTCCAGAACTGGAAGCAGGTTTCTTGAAATTTAAACAAACGATTCACTAACGGTGTTAGTCGATTTAACCCGAAAAGTTACTTTTTGCAGTTGATGTCGGAAGAGAAAACTTCCTTCTGAAGAAAGGTCGAAAACATCGAAAGAAATGGGTGTATGCGTGTGGAATCTTCGTTTGAAGCTTCGAATAGAAAAATTCTTCATCTACAGTTCGTTTCAAGGTTCTTGAGTTATCAGGAACTCGGTTTCGGCAAACTTCCGAGAATTGAAATCGATCGTTCATACAGTCCAGGGTTTCTTGTCGAAACACTTGTCAGGAAATGAATAAGAGAAATTCTTATATTCCTCTGAATATTTTTGGAATTCCGCTTCTACAGTGCTTTAAGAGCATATTAGCCCTTTACTAACGTTTTCGCCCTAAGGCGGAAGCGAATAAGACTTGTGCTATAACCTATAGCGACTGTAGAACTATTCTTAGTCATTCCCTGAACTTTCTTCTTCATAACACTAATCAAGTATCAAACACAAGTCAAGATCCTCTCACGCTTACACATAATCCTATGCGTGAGCTGGAAATTAATTATTTATTTTAATTCTAAAATCCTGGGTCCTACAATATCCTGTGACGCCCGAGGCCGACGAGGGCGGGGAGTGATCGCCGGTGCAGTGAGGCACGGACAAGGAGCAGCTCCTGGCAGGCTTCTAGGCGGAGGGGCACATGAATGAACCGATCTCACACCCGAACAAGAGGTATTCCGAGACTGTATATGGATGGACTATACAGTTGAGGAGGGCATACACGATTTGATTGGTACTACTCATGACAACAAGTTGCAACTTATTTTCGGGAGCCCAACTCATAAGAACTCCATGGTTAAGTGTGCTAGCCTTGGAGTAATATTGGGATGGGTGACCTCCTGGGAAGTTTTTCCGGGAAGCGCGCGAGTGAGGACAAAGCGCGCTGAAAAGACTCGCGTTGTTACCGTGAGGCCAGTCGTCAAGTCAGGATGTTACACTGAAGGCATACTACACAAGCAAAGAAAGTCAAACTAGCCAGATCGTTTAAACAAGAGAAGAAAAGATCAATCAAGATAATAGACAGTCCAAACAAGATAAGAAATGTCAAAGCTACAATGCAGACTACTCAAGCAATGGAAAGTCAAATATGCTAAGTCGTCTGAACAAGAGAAGAGAAGAATGACCGAAGAAAGAAGAAGAGTCAAAGCTTTAGGAAAAACTATGCAAGAACCATCCAAGCGATTTGATCGTTCGTCAGAAGAGAAGACCATATTTATGAAGACATTCATCGTTTATCTCCAAGTCTGACCAATGGAAGTAAGTCTAAAGAAAGAGCGGCATATTCAAATTTAAAGCTCTGTGACATTGTTGAAAGAGAAAGTCAAGTGCAAAGGATCACGTGATATCTCACAAAGCACATTGCACAAGGAAACAAGTACAATGCTGTCACCATCAGAGTTTCTTCTTTCTCTCACTAAAGGACTGGAACGCTACTGCTTATGCTACCAACCAACTGACAATATACACTTAGTAGCATTTTGCCTCAACAAATGACACAATGCATTTAATGCACCTGTCAAGAAGATTGTTTGATCCATCAGCTAGTACTCAAGAGGTTCTACACGCTTCAACGGCTCTCAACAAACCTGGAAGTTCTTATAGTATAAAAGGAGGACTTGAAGATTTTCATAAGTAAGAAACTGAGCTAGAAATTTTATCTGAGTCGAAAATCTTCTTCAAGCAAGAAAGAAGCAATTTCTAAAGAAAAGCTTAAGAGTCAAAACCTTTAGACATCGTCTGCTTCAAAGAAAGAAATACCTAAGAGTCAAATCTTTAGATCCTACTCTCTCTAGATCAAGAACACAAAGTATTTCTTGGAGTCAAGTTCACTCAAACACTTTGTAGTTTGATGACCCGAGGTTTATTCTATGTTTATCGAGTCCTTCTTGTTTCTTTCTTTTCCTTTTTGAGTCATTTATTGAGTTTTAAGTCAAGTTGAGTCCCTTTTTATTTCATAATTGCATTTTCATTAGTTTAGGTGTTTTTAATCAATTTATTTAGTCTTTTTATTAGTTTAGTTAGAGAGTAATTCCTATGGTCAGTTTTGAGCTGAAATCGTTTGAATTCATGAGTGTTGATTGCACATTGGGGTTTTTATTTGCTGAATTGAATGAAAGGATGGTGAATTATCATGATTAATGACATGTTCCAATGAGTTACATTGTTGTTTTGATGGTTTCTTGAGATTCTTTTCAAGTTTGATAGGTTTTTGATGGTTAATGATGATGGTTGAAAGCTAAGTTAAGAGCCATGATGATAGGAGAAGTGGGAGTTACAAAATTGAAGAAAAACCAAATGAGCCACGCATGTGCGCCATGTATCCCACGCACATGCGTGGAGCTCCTGTTGGAAAAACCTGATGCCCACGCATGTGCGCCGCCTGATCCACGCACATGCGTGGTGGCAAAACCTGATGCTGCGATTTTTGTGTTTTGAGCGTTTTTACCCACGCATGTGCGTGGAGAAGGCCACGCACATGCGTGGATGATCGATGGAAACTCTATAAATAGGGCTTTTGTTATTTCTTTTAGGTATCTTGTAACTTTTTGAACAAAACTTGGAGTTTTAGTTTCTTGGAGCTTGTGGGAGGCTTCTTGGCACTCTTAATTCAGGTTTTTGTTCTTTTGATTTGCATTATGAGTTCTCTAGCCATATTTGGCTAGTTTACCTTTGTACTTTGGGGATTGTGGATCCTAGTTTAAGTTATGTTATGAACTTCTGAGTTTCTTATATGAATAAAGTTTCTTTTCTATGTATCTTTTCTCTGTTTCAATACTCTCTTGAATGCATGCAAGTGTTTGGCTTTCTTTTTGCACGACGGCAGTTGGTAAGGATTAAGGGACTTGGGATTAGATTGATTTGTTTGCTATCACTTAGGTATAAGGGTGGGAACTTATTGTGTTGGCCTGAACATACAAGCTTCATTCTTCAATTGAATTGACTAGGTACTAAGGCATTAGGCTTAGCAACTGAAATTGAATGATTTACTTGATTAAGGTATTAACAAGTGAAGGTAAAGGCTACATCACCATAGAAATGTTCCTAAGAGTTCATATATGAATTAGATTGTGAGTAACACAATTGAATTAGGTGAAACTTGACTCAGGGTACTGTTTTCTCATAAGTTTTACAAGATTCTTGTTTATGCTTTTGTTACAATTGCTTCCATCACAACAAACTTTAATCTATATTTCTTTTTCTTTTCCATTCTAAACATTAATCTCCAAGATCAAATCAACAAACAACTATCCCTGTGGTTCGACAATCTTTTGTATTACTTCGATCAATTCGTACACTTGCGGAATTGCTATCATAGTTCCTGAGCTTTGTAATTTCTATTATCCCTCTTGTGAGAAGAGAACCTTGTAGAGTCAAACGATCTTGGACCTAGGAGAAGTCATGAACAATACTTGTTAGGAGAAGTCCTGTAGAATACTCGTTGGGTGGAGTCCTGTCAAATACTTGTTTGGGAGAAGTCTTATCTAATACTTGTTTGGGAGACGTCTTGTCTAATACTTGTAGTAGGAGAAGTCCTTGATACTTGTTAGTGAAATCTTGGTTAAGCCAAGAACTGGACGTAACCCTATCGTTTGTAGATGAACCAGAATATATTGTTGTGTGCTCATCGTCTACTCTCTTACTTTTTATATCCGCTGCATCAAACGATTGCGAAAATATTTTCATAAACTTATAATTGTTTGAAAAACTCAAGTTTTAACTGAACACAATTCAAACCCCGCTTTTCTTGTGTTACTTTTTTCAATGCATTTGTCACACCTCGCCTCACTTGAGAATTTGAAATCAACACTAGAAGGAGCATTCTCGGTCCCATCCTTTCATGGCACAGTAACACGTGATTTTGCCACCAAGTTTGCAGCTTCCAACACATGGTCCTCCCCCCTCGGAACATCCTCAAAGCCCTCATCGATAGAACCTGGCCTAGGCTTTGACGTTGAATCCTCCTCATCTTCGTCGTGCTCATCTCCCTCGTTTGTAACTCTAGTCTCACCAGCACCCGCATTTCGCTGGTCACGTCGCCCAACACCCCTCCCTGGCCCTCTATTTCTTCCACCTGGAAGACATTCACCTTCAGCTCGAAACCACAGCCCATACAGTAGCGACGGTGCCATCTCCACCTCTCCACAAAATCGGAGAACATGATTGAGCAAGCTACAACGGTAGCGAAAATTAAGCAGCTTCTCATACTTGAAAGTGACTTTGAAGGGACCCTCTCCCCCGCGCAGCAAGCACCTTCCTCCTCTTTAAAGGCTCATCAACCTACACCCAAGCCGGAATTCTAAAAAATTCCCAACAGCAAGGACTGCATTCTCATCTCCCTCTAGCACTATCTCGTGGTCAATCAAAGCAAACAACAACAAAAGACCAGTCGAAAAAAACAACCAGAGACCAGAACGAACCAGTCGAAGCTAAACGAACCAGATGAAAACAAACAGAAGCTAATTGCTGTCAACGTACAAGACAAGTGTATGTGTAAATCGTGAATCAAAAGCTGATACCCAATAGGAGAAAGGCAGTCCACTTAGGTCAAAAGACGGCGCAAGGCAGCGGCAACTGTTTGACCAACAATCTCAACCCCTAGCGGAGCCATCGCGGCACTAGCTTCGTTCTGGTCTTGGGTTATAAGCTCAAGTGCTACCTGAAGCAGCGTTTCAAAAAAATATTATAGATGAGTGAGATAAGCTCATTTTCCAAACATCTGGTAAAAGCGGAGTATAAACTAGTAATCAACTAAACTTAAACCAATTAAATAAACTTTAGCTAGCTCAAATAATTTACCAAACACAGTCTAACTTGGCTACTAACCCACTCTGAATTACTTAGATCATTTAAGAACATGGTGAACCGTATACTTAAATTGCATAAAAAAATATATAATTTTATTAAGGCTTAATAGCACTTTTGGTCTCCCACGGTTCAAAAATGTGCAATATTAATCCCCCACGTTTGAAAATAGCATAATGGTACCTCAACGTTTATCTCCGTTAGCAGTTTTGGTCCCTCAACTAATTTGCCATTAGAAACTTAACGTTTTTGTGTGACCAAAAGTGCTATTAAGCCAGAAATAAAAAAATAAAACTTCATCCTCCAACAGCAACCGAATCCAGATCTTTTAATTCATCATCTTCATCATTCTTCCATCAAAACCACAAACTTCAAGCACCATAACCACAAAACCACCAAATATCTCATTTATATCACTTTTCCCTTTCTCTTTCCTTTAAAATCCCTAATCTGAAGAAAGCTTTCAATACACCATAACCACAAATCGTTCTCATTCCCTAACCCTTCTTCTACTAGAGCCACCACCACTACCACACCGCTGTCACCTCCAAACAACAAGCCGTTGCAGCCATCGACCACCACCGCTCCTCACCATCGAGTCATTAGCTCACCACCAACATTTCGAAGCTTCTCAAAACAACGGAGTCACCGCCTCTTCGAACCCAGATCTGAAGAAAGCTTTGATTTTTCTTTTCTTTTCTTTTCTTCACGTTGTAGATCTGATTGGGTTGCAGTGGGCGGGGGGTTCTGGGTTAGGGAGATGGCTTGATGGGTGGTGTTGTCTGTGTGGAATGGAAACGGGCTTGGGTGATATTGTTGGTGAAGAAGATATGATGTTAGAGGATGACTTGATGAAGATGATTTGCTGGAATGGGAAGGCATGTTAGAGGATTTGATATTGTTGGTGAAGAAGATATTTAACACATATTTGGTGTTAGATTCCATGTTTTTTGTTTTATTTTTGGGTTTCTGGAACTGAGTTTTGAGTTGAAAAAAATTCATGCTTTTATTCATGATTTATGTGTTGGGAAAAATTAATTTATTCATGATTTATGGTTTGGGTGGTGCCTGGGGAGGTTGGAGGTGAAGAAGAAGATAAAGATGATGAAGGGGAAGATTTTAATTAATTTCATAATATTTTCCATTTTTTGTTTAATTTTTAATTAGATTTTTGACGGAAAACGTTAAAATGTTAACGGTGGGACCAAAAATGCGTCAAACGTGTGGGACTAATTTTATTATTTTCAAACGTGGGGGATTAATATTGCACATTTTTTAAACGTGGGGACCAAAAGCGTTATTAAGCCTTTTATTAAACTCCGAGACAACAATACCAAAGGAATAGTAGGCCATTACAGTAAAGTAGTATGAAATTTGAAACAATACACTAATTAAATTTTCCACAAACAAGGTGATAGTTCTAGTCACCATTCTCTCCCTTAAAAGTTGTCTATCGAAATTTAAATTGCTTTCTGACTTTAATTCTTTACCTGTAAATTTTGGCCAGAACTCTGGTTACAGCAGTAGATCCAATGTCAATCTGGCCTTGACCACTTACAAAGGTTACAAGAGGACTTTGGTGAACAAGCAATCAGTAGATCTTAAATTCTATGATACCAAATAAAATTTTACTCTCTTAAAAAGTCAGTAATTAATATTCATTGGACTCCGCTATGTGTGCATAGTGTGCAGTTAAATCTAAAACATTGTTGGAAGAAGAATGATAATAAGTTTCCAAATAATTGTTTCAACCAATGTCTATGAAATGTTTGCTTCAGTAGCAGCTTGAAGGAGCTCATCTGGAGTTGCAGCAGGATCAAGGTCCCAACACCTTTCCGGCAAATTGCAAGCCTCTTCCCCCTTCAGCAGCCATGAAGGTACTTGGTGTGAAAAGCACAACATTTCTCTTCTTGGGATCCATCGAATCACACATTTGTCAGTGTTCCTCTTATATACTGTTTTGAACCCATCCAACTTAATAAGGGGACTAACACAAACACCGAGCTCCTCAGAGTAATCATCCAGCACCTCCACCATGTCATATTGATGCCTCACTTCATCTGGTGTAGATCTGTTCCATTCTGTTGACCAATTTCTGTAAATAGCCCAAATATCTCCACAGCTGGGATACATGCGAATACAACCACCTCGACCAACCTTCGTGCGGCTTAGAACATGAGAGAAAATGTTAACTTGATTAACAACATCAGAGTGCAGGGCCCTAAAATTTCCACATGATTTTGTGAAACCTGAATCAATCCAGTTCACTGAGCCAAACTCACTATCTGTTTTTGAACCCAAGTAACTAATATGAACTTTAAATGGATTGAAAGAGATAACCTCACGGATAAGACAATACAAGCGAGGCATGCCATCTTCCTCATCATACAAGGCCCATATTTGCTTAGGCCTGAAGCATTCTTCTGACCTATCTTTGTCAAAGTCATGAAAGTCAGGATCTGGGACAGTCATTGAGACTGGACCAATTTTCCCATGCTCGAAATGATTACCAGAAACATCCAGAACTGTGTTTGTATGTGAACCGCTTTTGACTTGACCAGCTTCAGCTTGTGATTTTTCTCTCTCATTAACAGCAGCAACAGTTTTAGATGCCAACTTCATCTCTTCCAGTTTCTTTCTTATTTCTGTCCTGGCCTTCTCAATCAATAATTTTCTTGCATCAAAAGCTGGTGCCATGGAATACGGCTTGGTTGGCACTTCACTTTTGCAGGAGAGCCTCTGTCCATGTCCAGTGCTTTCATTTCCATTAGCCAATGTTGATCCTGAAGCACATTTTGACGCCTTTTCTTCATGGCCATTTCTGCAACTAGCTCCCACAACTTTCCTTTTCTTCTCAGGTCTACTAAGCTTAACTTCCTGTGGTTCATTAAAAGAGGGTGATACATCAGAATTTGTATTTACCGGATTCTGTGTCCTGTAATGCTTCCTACCAGCTCCTGTTTTAACTTTCGGTCTTCCCATCTTTACATTCCCATTGGCCTGCTGAACGGAATTAGCACTTAAGGTAGTTAATCCATTTTGATTGACAAATCCAGAAGAGCTTCCCTGATATGGAACATTTGAAACATACTCATATCCATGTCCTGAATGGTATCCCGTGACCCGTTTGCCAGAGAAGTAGGCGCCACTAGTTGGAACATATGTAACTCTATCAAATGAATGGCTTCCATGCCCTTTGCCAGGCATATATGACCAAGGACTATACGGGTATGAACCATTTGGCGGTCCTGCTCCTGTTTCAAAAGCAGTGAAAGTGCCTCGGCAATTCTTACAAGAAAGTTTTTTATTTACATACTTTCGCAGATACTCATACTGAACCTTACAAGTGTTGCAAACTGTCCAGAATGTATCTCGATTACCACCAGAGGTTGACAAATTGGAACGTTTTCTAATCGCAGCACCCAATCTTGCATTTCTCTTGAGATCACAAGAACCGGTCACAGAACTTCCTGAAAGCGAGACCCATGACTCAGAAACAAGACTAAATGCCCCATCAGCTCCAACACATTTATTCTTATCTGGGTGAAGCGACGCAGCCATCTTATTGTATTGTTTCTTGACAGGTTCAATATATATCTGCTGAAGGTTTCAAACTAAGAATAGCATAAAAATCTAGTTCACCGTTACCGGCGACTTGAGCAGCAATGTAAACCTCAAAAGTAGTCACCATTTGAGATACACCCTCTAAATTAACAACTCTGAATCAACTTTAAACATAACTACCAAGTACCAATCATGTCATGCAGTTGAATTGTTTGCACTAAAATCATCATTTCAAGCAAACACATAAAAAGTAAAAAAATCTGATGCAATTGTAATATCAAACTTGACTACCTAAATTTTCCAACAAAACCCACAATTCCAATTGTAATATCAAAATAAAAATAAATATAAATCTTGAAACCCACAAGAAAATTCATCCATAAAACCCTAAATTTAAGCAGAGATCCAAAATCTTCAACAAAAATCCTCTACATAAAAATTCACAATTTATTCAAAATAAAAAATGATAACAAAAAAAGGAAGTAGCCATTATGAAAAAAAAAATTAGAATAATTAGAATTATATTCTTAAAAAAAAAAAAAACAGAGACTGGAGCTAAAATTGAAGGATGTAGAAGACGAGCAAAATTGAACTTACACAGTGACTGTGAATCTTCGAGCAGCGAACCAAATTTTGATGGAGCCGGTTGCATATGAAATCGGGTCCGGGTTGAGATATCAAAACGGATCCAATTTCGTGGATGAATAGGAGCTTTCTGACAATGGTAGATGGGAATTTGATGGTAACAGTGAAATCATAATGTTTAATTATATTTTATCAAAAATGTAACCTTCCACTTATGTAATAAATTATTCTTTATTACATAGTTTAATTGTTTACTTTTTTTTTTAAAAAAAGTTTTATTTAGGATTTAATTTATATGCATTCAATAGTGTAAAAATCTATCCACTTGTATCCAATCACATCAGTTCTTTTCATTTTCATTTTTTTTGCATCATCGGAAAATTAATATTTCATTTTAAATGTTTTTAAATTCATATTTAATTATGATACAATAATTAATAGTTTCTAAGTGGATGATCTTGTAAAACTCTTTTTTTTTTTTTTTTTTTTTTTTTTTTTGAAACTTTGTAAAACTTTGTTACATTATCAATGACAATGCATAATAATTAAAGCTGTGTCATGACAGACACTACCAGTAGATTTTTTTTAAAAGGCCAAATAATGTTAATAATAATAAGGCACTAACATGTTAGTGTTACAATAACACTAAACTCATACTAACAAGGCGACTATGAGCAAACTTACAAAGATACCCAACACCAACAAACCTAATACAATAAAATGCCCCCCCCCCCAACCAAACCAGACATTAGAAGAAAAAGAATTCAATAGGGAGCAACAAGCCACACATTCAGCTCACCATACCAAGTTTGCACAAGAGAATCCTATAACCCTCTCACTAATCCATATAAGTTAGTATCCATCGGTACCCAAGAATCCTTAAACTGTCATTAGTCCCCATTTTGATTCCAATTTTAATAAATTCTCTATAACCTTCGTCAACGATATAGGAACCCATATTGATTACATGATTGAAATAGTTGTTCTTATTCATGATTGAGACAAGGTTTATCTATATAGTTGTTCATGATGGATACAATCACCATCACTACCTAAAGTATCATTTAAATTGAATAAAAGACTTGCAAATTAATTCGAGTTACATGAATGAGTTGAATCAAGTTGGACAATGAAGTAGTGAAGATGAAACAAAGACGATGAAGCGACAATGATGTAGCAGCGGCGACGAACCACCAAGCGTTGATGAAGCAGCAATGATGAAGCACCTCCTCTTAGCGTTGTCATTCAAACAGTATAGATGTGCTCAACAATTGAAACCTATGAACCCTAATCTTGAAAACTTCAAATACTTAAACTAAAATTGAGTATTTACTAATTTACGGTAACTATTACACTTTTTTATTTTATTAAGGTCCCTGACCTTTTAACTATTTCACCAAAAATTCCTTGCGTTTTTTTTTTCTTCAGAAAAATGTGTAAATTATAAATTAAACTACTGATACAGCGGAAGTCGTACTAGGATTGCAAGCGCAAATCCTAAGGAAAAGGTTTCTGGAATCCACCAGAAAGGAAATTAGCAAGCGCTAAAACCCTAGAAAATACACTGGAATCCACCAGAGAAGAAGAGAAAACTCTTAAATTTTATTATCAATCAAAAACTCAATAGGCTATTGCCTTACACGTGCTTAAATAGAGAAATAGGAAAACCCTAATGAAACTAAAAATAATGAAAATCCTAACTAAAAGATCCTAAACTCAATTAGAAAGTAATTAAAAATAACAAATCCAAACAAATTGATCCTAAACTTAATTAAAAACAGAATAGATTCGGAATGATCCTAAATATATTTAAAAATACTAAAAATAATAAATTCATAATTAATTTGCTCCTGCATCAGGCTCCTCTTCTTGTGAAGAACTCGACCCCGAGTTCTAACGTAACAAAAAAAAACAAAGGAGGCCTCTGTTCGGAACTCATGAACGACATTAAGAATGCCAGGGTCAAATACCCAAATTTGTGTAGAACTATCTGATGTCCGCATGAATGCGTCACAACCAAGTGCCTCTGATGTCTTTACATTCTCCTCTTCTTCCAAAGAACTTGACCACAAGTTCTCTTCTAAATAAAAGGCTTCAATATGCAAACCAACCAAACGAACAACACCATTACTACAACTTCGAACTATTTTTTCATCATCTCCTTCAACAAATATCTCATGAGCACCATCACTATCTTTAAGCAATTCTAACCTCTCCAGTTTCTCCAAAATAACATTGGGGGCTTTTGAATTATAGGGGATAATACTTTGTACTCCTGTAGGAAGCGGAGTTGAAGATTTGAATGTAAGAAACTCTGAGGACTTCATGTGGCCAAAGTTTTCATCTTTTGTAACGTCTACTTCCCTTGGTTTCTGCGCAGATGGTACCAAATCATCCACCAACATTTTTGCCTCATCTTCCATGTCAACAATAGAGGATGGCGCAAATGAAATTTGAGAATCTGATTCCGAAGAAGTTGCGTACATAGGTCTTGCAGATGGACATGAATTTGAAATAGGTTTTGGTAGGGGTTGTGGCAAGGAAATTGGATTTGCAGTCGGTGATATGTTGGGGTAAGGATTGATAAGGTTGGATGTAGCAGGTTGGGGGTGTGGAGTTTCGGTGGTTTTAGAGGTTGGGTACTGAACTTGGTAATAAGGATGAGATACGGATGGTGAATGCAAAGATTGGGAAGGTAAAGATATAGCGGAACGATTGTTGTTGTTGTCGCGCGGAAACCTATGTGGTTTCCCTCTCCTGTCTCGTCCCCGGTTACCGTTGTTGGTATTGTTGATCTGCGCCGTTAAAGCCGCCGTGAACGTCGCCATATGTTGTATCATCTGTTGTGTCATATGTTGCGTAATAGCAGTTAGGGCCGCGGTAAGAGCCACGGTAACATCCTTCAGGTCTGCTTTGGTCATTGGTTGATCTTCCATGGTTGATCAAGCAAAGAAAAGAGACAGGAGAAAGCCTGCTCTGATACCACTTGATGCAGCGGAAGTCGTACTAGGATTGCAAGCGCAAATCCTAAGGAAAAGGTTTCTGGAATCCACCAGAAAGGAAATTAGCAAGCGCTAAAACCCTAGAAAATACACTGGAATCCACCAGAGAAGAAGAGAAAACTCTTAAATTTTATTATCAATCAAAAACTCAATAGGCTATTGCCTTACACGTGCTTAAATAGAGAAATAGGAAAACCCTAATGAAACTAAAAATAATGAAAATCCTAACTAAAAGATCCTAAACTCAATTAGAAAGTAATTAAAAATAACAAATCCTAACAAATTGATCCTAAACTTAATTAAAAACAGAATAGATTCGGAATGATCCTAAATATATTTAAAAATACTAAAAATAATAAATTCATAATTAATTTGCTCCTGCATCAACTACTACATACCAATAATTTATTGGGCCATCTTATTCATGTATCACACCGAAAAAAAATATCTAAGCACCACAAAATTCGCCAAAAATCATTAATTAAGTTTTTTTTTCGAAATATTAATTAAGTTAATTACATACAATTGTAATCGTATATGCTCACAAGTATTAATTCATAATTTTATAATTATAAATCTCTAGACAAAAAACATTGATCAATACATTATAAAAACTCTATTTGAACCACATATACTTATACTACTAATACAATGAAAGTGCTCAATAGAATTGGCCGAAAAAACGACACTAAAAAATACAAAAACAAATACTATAACTGATTTAGCGTCAGCATAGTGCCGATATTGAGGTTGACATTAAATGACTCGAAGTTAACGTGTAACGTCGATCATGAGACCGCACTAATCTTTTAAGTTTTATCATAAAATCTATTTTTTTTTTAAATAAATAAGAGTCAATATACATACTTGTTGTCAAGGTTTGTTTCAAAGTTCAAACTGACTGACGGAGGAGTGACTGTGGAGAAATGGGTCGCTGCCGAGCTGCGTCGCGCTCCGCCGATGATGACCCGAGGTTTGTTTCTGATTATCCAATACTGCGCTTCTTCTACTTCCATTTTGCTTCTCTTTCCTTTCTTTGCTACTAGGGTTTCAAGGTTACGTTTGAGTTATGGGAGTTAGTTTCTATCATCATGCTTCAAAATGAACTATATTGTTGATTATTCAAGGTTTTTAGGGTATGCATAGTGTCAAATTTTATTTGGATTCATGCAAGGGAATCTTGAATGCTTTGCTGCATTTTCAGGCTCTGAGATGAACATAGGGGAAAAATAAAACTCAATTGAAAAAGTTATTCTTGTAAATATTTACACATTACTAGTTCATTTCATTAATCAATTTTTTTACCAACTTCGTCCCAGCGGGGGGCGAATTTAGTGAAAGAAACAATGTTTACTGGATGCTGTCCTAGAATTTGTATTGTTTTAGTAGATTTTTGGTTATAGAGCATGCCCTTTGATGCGTCGAAATTCTTCTTGAATGCTTCCTGTTAAATATTTTGTTGAATTATTCTTATGTTTTAATGTTGTTTCACTAGGTCAAAGAAGAAAAAGGCTACTTTGAATGTGGAGAATTTAGAGACTTCATCTGCAGGTATTGACTGGTTATACTTCTTGAATGCTTCTTGTCTTCTATCCGGAGAGTTTATTAACATTTTCTGAATATCATTTTCTTAATGTGGTAGGCCAAGAAATATCTGATGGCAAGGCATCTCTGTATCACTGTAATTATTGCCACAAAGATATTTCAGGGAAGATTCGCATAAAGTGTGCTGTCTGTCAAGATTTTGATCTCTGCATAGAGTGCTTCTCTGTCGGTGTAGAAGTGACACCTCACAAATGTAATCATCCATATCGAATTATGGTATCAACCTTCTTTTCATTGTTCCATTTTATTAAATTTATTATGTTATTTTCACAAAGTAGCATCTTAATTTTAAATTTCCTAAGATGTAGTTCACATGTTTATATTCCTTAATATAGTATTGGATGTAATTTAGTTCTGCTAAGATCATGATGATAGTACCTTGGATGAATGACAAAAGGTTTTTTCCTTCCTTTTTTTGTATCTCTTATTGTGTATCAATTTGGTTTCCTTTTCTAGGACCAAACACCTTTAGATTAGTGCTTGTATGGTTTGATAATTATCAGAGAAATAAAATATCTCTTTCTGTTCTCATAAAATATGGGAAGTTTAATGTTGTACGGGGATGTATTTGGGAATATTCAATAGTTAATTGACATGTTTGTTTTTCTGTTGAGAAGAAGGACCCCACTCTATGTTTAGGCAAAAGCTACTCTCTTGTTGCTTTTGCACAAACGTGAGTTGGAGCCTTCACAATGGAAAACCAAACATATGATAAGTCTTTCAGTTGTAGGGGGCAGCCTTTGTGGGTGAGTTTCTTCATTATATTCCTACCAGAATATAATTCTTTCTCTCATTCTCCTTCTCTCTCATCTCCTTTTCTTCTTATTTTAGCTCCGCTTTTCTTCATTTTATGGTTATCACAAAAAAGATAAAAGCTGAATGAAAGTTATGAACTCTTTCTTAGTATGATGTTTTTATCATAGATGTAATCTTTTATGCTGAAGGTAATAAAATATCATTGTAAATGAAGTTTCCCGCATTAATGCTGCTGATGTTAAAGATGCTATTCTATTCATTTTCATTTTGAAACAGATATTTTTCTTTTTCTTTATTTCTTACAGGATAATCTATCGTTTCCACTTATATGTCCAGATTGGAATGCAGATGAAGAGATGTTACTTCTAGAGGTATGTGATTTGAGTGTGGGGAACTCTTGTGTTTTTCTTCTTTCCTGCTATATCTTAATTGATCTCTTCTACTCTGCTTTTCTACTTATTTGGTTGTTATTATCTTAACAAGCTTGTGTCATCTTAGGGTATTGGAACGTATGGATTTGGGAATTGGAGTGAAGTTGCAGAATATGTAGGAACGAAAAGCAAAGCTCAATGTATTGACCACTATAATGCTGTATATATGAACTCACCCTGTTTTCCTCTCCCTGTAAGACTATAAGACTTCTCTGTCATTGATAGTATACATGCCACCAACATTTGAATGCATGGTATAATTGTTTGTATTTATACCTAGGATTTGTCTCATGTTATGGGAAAGAGCAGAGAGGAACTCCTTGCCATGGCAAAGGAACATGAAGCCAAGAAAGGTTTGTATCGCTATGAGCTGAATCACATGCTGGTTTATTTCATGCTAGACTCGACTAGTATGTTTCGTTGTATGAACTTATACAATATGTAAAATGTAAGTTTTCAAGTGATTTAAATAAACCTTCCATCGTAATCTTTTAAACAATTATTCTAGGCTTTTGTGGTTAACTCTTTTACTCAGATTGTTCAAGTAGTCAACTGATTCTTTTGCAAGCTTTTCCGGGTTGGTTAAATATGTGTGTGTATGTTTATACCTATATAATATGTGTGTGTTTGTGTGTATCTATGTATATATATGACAACACATGCTAGAAAACTTTCCCTTCCTTTAGCAACTAGTCCTCGGGGTTGCTCCATATATACCTCTTCCAAGAGATCACCATGGAGGGCCACATTCTTGATATTCAGCTGATGAAGAAGAGGGCTATGCCAAATAGCTGTCATAGGGAGAAACATGGTAATGAAAGCTAGTTTTTTACTGGGTGAGGTGACCCCATATCTTGGTCATAGATTTGAGTATATCTTTTAGCCACCAAACGGATGAGCTTGAGGATGTCTATCTTGCCATTAGACTAATCGTAAACCACATGCAATCTGCAAACTAATCCCAACTCTCCATTAGCAACAAACCCAGGTGGTTGCTCCGTATAATCTTTTAAGTTACCATTGAATGACCTTGTTAGGATTTAGAACCCACCCTAACAGCAGCCACAAGGTAAAAGGGGGGAAAATTGGCATTTTTAAATATTTAAATCTCGAAAATAAACAAGAGAGAAGATATAAAGAGAGAAGAGAGAAACCTAATGGATTCACAAGAACGAGAACCTTCTTTCATGGGAGAAACCCTTCCAAGGGTGAAACCCTTTTGCAAATCTAATACTCAAATCATACTCTAACATAAGGAGAGTATCAAAGCACTCCTATTTATAATAAACTAACCCTACTTAGCAAATTACTCTGGCCCAGCATAGGCTCAACTAAAATAATAAAAACAGACTCAGTACCAAACCGTACTAAAACTAGCTATAGAGATCGATAAAATCAAACTTAGAACCCTAACAATAGTTTAGAACCCTTACAATACCCCCCCTGACTATAATTTAGAACCCTAACAATATTTCCCTGCAAAAATGCAACCTTGTCCTCAAGGTTGGAAGCAAGTCTTTTTATGCACATAGAAGATAAAAATCTTCTCCTCCTGGATCCCATTGTGAGCGGCAAACAGGGTGAATGCCCAAATCAGCAAGTGCACTGTGTACCAGTGTCCATGCTCGACAGCATTGGAGGAGGCAGCTGGGTCGGCATGGAGGGCTCACCCCTCCTCGTCGAGTGGCCATCTTCGTCAATGTATTCTTTTTTATGCTGTTTAGAAAATCTATGATGAAAAATTGTCAATCCCTGCTTCTTTTACCACAGTCATTTTTCTTTGGATCATCTATAATACTTGTCTGTCTTTTTATTCATGCAGAATTTCCTCCAACAGCAGAGCTTACTTTGAAAGAGGAAGCACCCTTCTCTGATGGGATAAAGTACATTTCATCAATTTACAGTGATTATTTAAATTAATCATTTATTTTTATGCTAATTCTTTGGTGTAATATCTCAGCTCTGAAGAATCTACGAAGGTAGGAACCACTAATCAAACAATGTCTAGGTTAACCTCAGGTACAAATACAATCATATAGCTTAAGAAAGGTCTTTCTTTACCATTGTGTACTGATATTTTATGCTATTGGGTGCTTTGCATGGATGATTTGTGTTTAGCACGTGACAAAGCTTATTCAAGTGCAATTAAAATGGCTTCCAAGATGAGCCAGAATAATGATGGAGTCAAGGTGGAAGGTATGTTTTCTGATGCATGCTATGAAAGTTACCGCCCCTTCATTTTTGTTATTTAATTTGGTACTTTTTTGATATGTTTGTTACTTTTGACAATTATGTAAACATCGGCTAGTTTGGAAGTTTTGAACAACTAAACCTCTATTTTGGTCCTCAAGAGATTTTCAGAGCATCAATTATTTGCTGAAGATTATTACATCAATTTGGTCCTTGAGTGATGATTTGTTGACATCTAAGAAATCAAGAATTACTGTTCACGAGGACAAAATGATGTCATTCACTGACCAAAAATAATTTTTTCAAAAACTAATTTGATGCCACTTATCTTTCAGCTGTCAAATTAGTGTTCAGAAAATATTCATTTTAACCATCTGTGAGGCAGTATTATTAATATTAACCGAATTGGGTCCCCATTTTCTACTTTCACATTTATTCTTCCAAACATAGACCTTTAAAATTGGGGACTTGCAAATATTAATGCACTTTATTAAATATATGAAAATGATCTTACATTGTCTAGTTTATATAAGTAATTTAGATTTTATCTAAGGATCCATTTCCATATTTCCTTATATATATTGATTTGGTTCATTATTTAATTAAAGAGTCATGTATTAGTATAAATAGGTATTAATACTTTATCTTCTGTAAGATCGTCCAATACATATTCAGTTTGTCATAGAAAGTAATTATCAATTTCTGTTTCTCCTTTTACTCTTTCTATACCAAAAAGACTTACCTATTATTTTCACACAGTTAACAGGTACTCATGTCATGATGTTCGAATGTTTCATACTTACAAAAATATTATGTGTTGTCATGTTCTTAGTTCTTACTCAACTGGTAAACTAGAGAATATCTATTTTATGTATTAACATGTTCAATTGCATTTTATGTAGTCGAACATCAGGCTGGTCGGAGT
This sequence comes from Lotus japonicus, assembly GCF_012489685.1. Taxonomy (NCBI): domain Eukaryota; kingdom Viridiplantae; phylum Streptophyta; class Magnoliopsida; order Fabales; family Fabaceae; genus Lotus; species Lotus japonicus. The sequence continues at coordinate 4,424,010 of NC_080046.1, forward strand.
ATTGGAGAGAAGAAACCTAAATTTTCAGGGGAAGATAGGCCTTATATGACAGAGTTTAGTGGATACAATTTTAAGAGAGAGGAATTTGAAATTGAATACGATAATGACGCAGAACAAGTACTGGCAGATATGGAATTTAAGGACACTGATACTGAAGCTGAATGTGAAACAAAACTGCGTGTGCTCCATATCTACTCAAAAAGGTGTGGGAATTGTACATAATTGTCAAACTAGAAAAGAAAAAGAGAAAAATACTAGCAATACACTCTTTAGCACACTCTTTTAACACCATCTGTAATTTTTGTTATTTACTCAGTTCATGTGGGTCCCTGACCATTTGGGTGCAACACATACATTTCACCCAATGATAAGAGTGTGTTAGAAGGTGATTCTAGTATTTCTCACAGAAAAAAACTTCTTATTCTTTCTAATGAGTTAAAGTAACCATTTAGAAATGGTCTTGGAAGAAATTATGGTTGAGAATTCCATGCAATGAGATTCCACTTCTTTAAATTTCAAAATTGTTAAGCATCCAAACTAATTTCTTTATCCTGGGATTATCTGATTGAGTTGAATATGACATGTGTTTTGGTTTTATTTTATTTATTTCTTATTTCAGTGTTAAGAAATGCTATGACTACCTGGGCAAAGTAGAAAACATGTGTTTGGTTAGCATTTAATGGTTTTTGGATTGTTTTTCAAAATTGAAATGATGACAGAAAGAATATGGTCGAAGGAAGTAAAGGGAATTTTCTGGTTGGGCATCTAAATAACTTTCATTTTCATGGCATGAGAAAGCATCATATCTGTCATCTATCATCATGAGAATACAAATTAAGCAAACCATGAAAAAAGTCACTTACTTGAGAATCAATTGTGGTAAAAACTATTTTGTTAAAACTTTTACAAAACATTAGAATATCTCATTGCCAAGTTCACTTTTTCTATAACATGTGCCTTTAACTTGTTGGAAACACTATATCCTTGTATTTCCAAAATTGTGTATCATTATTTTGGCATTTCTCTGGGTTTCAGTTTTATGACTAGTTTTCGTCCATATCTGATACAAAAGTAATGGAAACTTCTTGGCAGGTTAGATGAACGAAAACGCAGGAAGAATTTTATACTTGAAAGAAATTTACTTTGTCCTGATCCTTTTGAAAAATCTCTCTCACCTGAAGAGCTTCAAATATGTCAGCGCTACAAGGTCCTCATGAGGTTTCAATCGGATGAACAACATCGGGAGTTGCTAAAAAATATTATTGAAGAACATCGACTTGTCAAAAGAATTCAAGATTTACAGGTATTACATTGTATTGGTAATTCTAGTGAGATCAACATGCTTTATCTATATATATATATATATATATATATATATATATACATATATATATATATATATATATATTGCAGTTATTTTCTCTTGTTTATGGTAATTATCCTCTCCTAAAATGGGTTTGAATGAAAGCTAACTAGCTGCATAAGTAGCCTTCCACTTTGACATATTTCTTACTTTATCCTTTCAGTTTTTCAGTTTTCTTAATATTATTATTTAATATCCCAGCCATATTACCATGATGTTCAAACTTCAAACTACTGAGATTGGACATTTCTTCTAGAATTACAGAGGAGTGAAAAACTGAAAACAGGTTAATAAAAGTGTTCTTGAAATTCACCAATGGTTGATTCTGATTGTGCAGTGTAGTCTCACTCTTAGACCAGGCCCAAGAGTGCCTATACAAGTGTACTCCTTGTTAGAATATAACAAGACATCTTATAGTATCTTGATAATATCTTAGGACAATTTAGGGTAATTTAGATTATTCTTCAGTGTCATCTTTATTTCTTTATTTAATATTTATAAAATTCATTTGTTTCTTTATTTGATTAGGATTAAGAGTCTTAGTTAGTGTTCCTATTTGACTAGAATTAAGAGTCTGCTGTACTATTACTATAAATGACAGTAAGTTTTTTAGTTTTTTGTAAGATCGCACCCAATATATTAAATCAATACAATTTCATTCCGTGTACTTATTTTTTCACTTTCTATACCTCAAAGACTAAACCCTATAATTTCATCATGGTATCAGTCTACCAAAGTGCCCACCCTTCGTGACCTGCCCATCACTATTCTGTTGAATCCCATGTTTGGAACTACGTTGTAATATTGTCATTCTCTCTCGAACAAGCAATTTGGTCAATTTTTGTTATCTCATTTTTTCTAGGTACTTGAATTTTAGTTTGCATCCCTCTTTTTGCGGCTCTGGCTGAAATGAGCAAAGAAAAACACAAGAAGGGTGTGAACTTGTGTTTTTGAGAACTTTTACAAAATGTAGTTCAAAACTCCTCCGTCTGATAAAATCCTTAGACGGAGATTGTTTTAAAAGGAGGTTCATCTCATGTCTTTTTTCTCTTCAGATGCAGAACTTAACCAAACTTTCTAAAACTTATTTTGTAAATATTTCATAAAGATTCAACTCCCTTATTAAGTTTGTTAAACAGAAATGAAGTTAAGAAGATAACACAAGATATTGATCGTGGTTCGCAATTGGGATTTTCACTATTTTTACTAGAAAATACAAGTTTCCTTGAGAGCCTCTTTAGGCTTATAACCAAGTAGTAATCTGCCTCTTCAAGCTAAACAACAAAGGTTTTAATGAATTGAGTTCTTTCACCTAACAACTCTGACTTTTAAGGAACTCAATAAAAAATGAGCAATAAATGTTTTAACTTGTTTTGCCGGAATGGACGTCTGCGGGTGGCCTATATATGAGTTGTCTTCAACATATGGATCAAGGATATGTTCTGATACTATATTGGATAAAGAGAAACTGAGATATGACATTAGATTAAACTCGTGTGTCTAAAGTCTACACAACAGAGTATATTATATATAATAGGTACATAAATGCATTAAATCAGTGTTTTCCTATTTACAAGATATCCTATCTATTTACATTACCTCTAATAATTCAAGTAATCGAGTAATTTACAGAAATTACAATATTTTCAATGTTAACTAGTATAACAACAATCAATTTCTTTGTTTAGTCTTCTGATTGAATACATGTCTGGAAGAAATATGTAAGGCTGCCTCATTGTTACAAAAAAGCTCTATCTTGCTTGCTTTGATCGATTGTTTCAGCTTCATAGTTCACATGTTGCAAGTGCTATAGCACGGTAGTCACCTAACCACAACATTTGGTATCTTGCACTTCTAGGATAATAGGTTCCCACCAATGAATATACAATATCCATCTTGATTTTGGGCTGGGTCATAACTCAACCCCAAAAGCTAGCTCATGAGGTGAGTATTTCCTAAGCGTTTATAAGCTCTACTTTGGTCATATCTCTAGCTGATGTGGGATCTCAACACACCCCAATTACATAGAGTGTGTATATTATAGGACTTCTTTTATGCATGGGAAATCCCTGGGGTGTGGCAGATTGCACTCGGAAAGCCACGTGTCCAAGTAGATTGCACAGCGAAATTCCCGAGTTGGTTTTTGGACAACGATGGGTGGCCCAATAATGAATCTCGGGTAGGCGCTGATACGATCTTAAAACTTGGTTAGGTCCTACTCAATCCCAAAAGCTAGTTCAAGAGGTGAGGGTTTTCTAAGCCTTTATAAGCCCTACTTTGGCCTTATCTCTAGTCGATGTGAGATATCACCAATCCTAACATAAAATGTTTGTTTGATAGGGATCCTGCGTAGTTGGAGATTTTCTAAACCTTTATAAGCTCTTCTTTGGCCTTATTTCAGATATGCTCTAGTGTTGGAGATTTCTTCTGCATTATTGAGCTTCCTTTAATTAAATTCTTTCTTGTCTTTCAGGCGAATATCTTATCCTTCTCCTTTGTTCTATTTCATTTCTTTCTGTGGGAATATCCAAGTATCTCATCACATCATTATACTTTACGTAGTATCTTAGGTTCTCTCAGTATTAGCTTCCATGTTTTCTTATTTTGTCACTAGTTCCGTTATAGATAGAGTTTAGTGTTTTGTCTTTCGTAAATTGTTTGTTGCTCATTCTTCACAAGGATATCACCTAATGCATCATCTCATATCGAGTACATCTCATTTTAGACTAGTTTCTATTCTCCTTTTCATCCCTGTATACCTGAAAACACTAGAGCCTTTATGTTGTTCTTATAAGGGAATCCTAATGGTATAAAGCTCCAACTATGTGTAAGGACTTAGAAATGGTCGGAAATGCAGATTTGTGTGCAGCCCTTACCTTGTATTTTTTAAGGCTGATTTCATGACAAGAACGTGTGACCTCTAGGTCACAGGACACAATTTCCAACTATTCTACTAAAGGCTCATCAATGTTTCCCCTTCACCATAGGATAAACGAGCTTAAGTGTCAGAAATGGAGATCGAGGAATTAATGTTATTGTATGGCCACAAGTTATATGGAAACAAATTGATATTCATTTTGATAAAAGGTGATTCGAAATGGTTACGGACAAAATATCCACTAGCATACAAGTTTTGATTAGCTTAGGTAGCTGCCTTTGTTAGTTACAAAGCAAGAAAAGTTTTCTGCACATGACCTAATTATATGCCATTTGCATTTGAAATCTTGTAGGAAGCTCGACTTGCCGGCTGTGTAACTGCAGCTAAAGCTCAGGAATTTATTGAACACAAGAGGACAAAGGAAGCTGAAGAAAAGGGCTGCAAAGGAATTGGTCATATTGGAACTGGTGCTAAGACGTTACAGAAGTCAAATTATCTCAAAGGAGAGCTTGATAGTAGCCTACAAGGTCTTCACAAGGATTCACGACCAACTGTCATGGAGGCTATCACAAGGTCGCTTGAAGAATGGGATATCAGTGGATTTGAAGGGGCTGAATTATTATCTGAATCTGTGAGAACTCTCCCCCTTGTTTACTAGGACTTTATTTTTCTTTTTATGTTGCTAACTTTTTCTTTTAGCTTTGATTGGCTACTTTTTATTTTGTACTAATTTTTGGCATAAAGCTGTGTAGATCTCCCACAATGATGAAAGTTATGCATTGGGTTGCCTTTATTTATGTTGTGGGTTGGGCCAGTGTTGTCAAATCGCGGATATCGCGGCGCTACAGCGTAGCACTCTGAGGGCTGACCGCTGTCCGTTATTTTCCACTCTAAGGGCTTGATATAGCAGATTTTTGATTTCAGCTGTTTTCCGCGATCTGTGATTAACAACACTGGGCTGGGTTGGGAGTTGAGGCATTATCTGATTGGTTATGTGAACAATGATTAATGTGCAGGAGAAAAAGCTTTGTAACGAGAACAGAATTCTTCCATCACACTACCTCAAGATGCTGCAGATCATGTCATTAGAAATTTCAGAGGGCAGAGTAACTAACAAATCTGATGCACATAGACTGTTCAAGGTAGAGCCAAGCAAGGTTGATAGAGTTTACGACATGCTTGTGAAAAAGCAAGGTTGATAGAGTTTACGACATGCTTGTGAAAAAGCAAGGTTTTCAAGCACAATGAAATTCTCTGTAATGATTAAAAGGCCATTTTTGTACATTCCTCTTCATCGTTATTTTGTCCCACAGAAATGGGTAGAAGTCGCATTATTTCTCGTCGGTCATATGCATATCACTCTTCTACTTTTCCCTTTCAAGTTTTTATGTTTCTACCTACGTTATAGATATGGTATTGCTACGGAACCCTTGAAAATGAGAAGGTTCGGTACCGTTCAGAATCAGATCATTATTTAAATTATAAAAGACATTGCAAATTTTAAAAAATTGTTGTAAAAAAAATCATGGTAAGTCAAAGCAAAATACATGAAATCCCTTCATTTTGAGGGGTTCTAAAGAAATTGCCTTTGGACTGAAGTCACGATTGGTGGAGAATATTCAGAGTTAAAAATAAATCAAATACTACAATTTAAAAGAAATTATTGTCAGATTTTAAGATGTGGTACCCATCAATTACTGTATGATGGCAAACCTGCCACCCCCATAAGCCATGTTGTAAAAAAAATTATGTTCTCAAGATTCAAGATAACTCTCTTAAAATGTAATAGAATTCCTGTGATCATAACATCCTCACCAAATTCTTAGTCACAAAGACAGTGTCATAAAATATCCTCTTTATGATGTAAAAGTTGCTTGCAATTTACTTATTTATTTTCAGCTTTTGTGTACTAACAAATGCACACTAATTCTCATCTATGTTACAATTATCTTGAAATGTGATGCCAGGCAATCCTCCTATCTTTATATCGCACCTCATAGCCGATAATGCCCCGCTAAGAGGAGCATGGTTAATGACTCACACTTAAGGGGAAGTGGTTGTGAATTCTTCAAATGTGAGTAATAAGAAAGAAAAAAAATTAAGTTTCACATTGAAAAAAGAGGAGACTAATGAATAATTTATAAGTGAAATGACTCATACACTCATACTTTAAGATTTTGGGTGAAAAATGTGGTGTCCTTCACTAATGTGGTAAACTCCTAATAAAATATCCTTATAAAAAATATATTCATGACCATGTCCCTCTCAGGGTATACGCCCTCATATTAATAACAACAATAGTTAGATTAAATTTTAGTTATACCTACTCCTTAAATGGGAGTAATTGTTTACATAATATGAACAAAACTACTTGCAACTGGATGGATATGTTCTGTCATCTTTCATTTCTGTACCACATGTGATTTATTAGTTCAAAATCATCAAAATTTGCGTACACGTCCTTTTCTTTCATGAATTGATTACCAAATACTAATTCCACCAATAATGCAACATTGTTAAATAATCTTGACTTTGTATGGTGCGTAAATAGTATTTATATGTACAATTATTTACCCCCATAGAAATATCCACCTGCACAGTGTGCATGTCACAATCTAGTTCACGTTTAAATTTGAGTGTCTGATTTTTCATTTTTTAATCGAAGTGCTCTAAACGTGCAAAATATTTTAATCGATTATTTTAGTAAAGGGTGAATTAAAATTTAAATATGAGATTTTTTTTTTGAAATGAAAATATGAGAAGTTAGTCCCTGACGATTTTTGTGTATTAACGACGTCGATTTTAACTGACACATGATTTATTCTAGGTTTTAGCGAAGGTTTAAACTGTCATAAAATGAACTATGCGAGTAACTAATTTCACCTATTAATATTATTATTGAGCATTAAAAGAAAAACATTAAACCCTATTTCAATCAATTTACTGCTGGCCCTCAAACAATGAAAAAAAATCATTTATGACGTCCTGGAATGTGTCGGTGAGCATATTTAATTTAAAAACGTGCATGATGATTCATCTACAAATTAAATACTGATCGAAGAAGAATATCATCATCATCAAAGATTCAAAAGAAATGGCAGAGCTGTTTGAGAAACAGGCAAAGCAATATGTAGATGGAAGACCAAGTTATCCTCCACAACTCTTCCAATTCATTGCTTCTAAAACTCCCTCTCACCACCGAGCTTGGGATGTTGCCACCGGAAACGGCCAAGCTGCCAAATCTGTGAGTCACATCTATCTCCTAATCAAGGCGTATCTAGGGAGGGGCTTGCAGGGCTACAACCCCTAAGAATTTTGAAAATTTTACCGACTATAAATATTTTATGTAGATTTTTTATGTGTTGTTGTTTGGTCCCAAAGTTTTTGTTATTGTTGTTATAGAACTCTCAATTATCACAGAACTTCATTCTTAAAAAAAAGATTGATTAAATGTAGCTTTTATTTTATATTTTAACAATTGAAATTAAATATTTTCTTAATAAGATAAAAAGTCAATCATATATGTAGAGAGAAAACAACAAAAAAAAAAGTATTTTATTATGCAATTGATTTGCAATAGTGTGAATTAAACAGAAGATTCAATGCAGAGACAATGAAACTTCTTATGCTTAATTTAACTTTAAATCCTAAGGAATTTTTTTTAATTATTTGATAATGAAAAAAAATTGTAAGCTTGTTGAGAAATCTTATGCAGATGATTTGTCTGAGCTGAAAAAAAGGAATTTTCTATTTCAGCTAAGACATTATCATTCATATGTTTCCCGAGATCTTAATTTAGGAAAATGTCCAGATGTTTCCCTTGTTAATAAATTGGTACATCTTGTTTAGGCACTTCCTGTTTCAACAACATCCGTAGAGTGAAATTTTTATGCAGTGAAAGTTTCCAAGACTCCGCTTCGCAACAAGATTGAAGATGATTTTCTCATAATTTTTTTATTAATTGTATATATTGAGAGAAATTACTGGAAAAAATCATCGTTGATACAATAATAAATAAATTTAGTACTACAAAAAAAATTAAGAGTTGTATTTAAATTAATTTTTTCTTATTTAAAGGTTATATAATATTCAATGATAATTTTATTTAGTCTTTTAGTTCGGCCCCCAATAAAAATATTCTTGGATATGCCCCTACTCCGAATTCAATCCTCCCACTCTTCCACTTATCTCCTTGAGCACGATAATAAGATTAGTAAGTGGCTATCTTGCTAATCCAATTGTGGCCTTATCCAACTCTCTTATTATATTATGCTTTATCATCGTGACCTCCAAACGAGTACAAAGTATACTATATATTTTCATGAATTGAGTTGAAGACCATTCACATTATACTTTATTAGATTCAATAAGTGCCAGTCCCAATGGTAAAAAGTGGTAATCTGAACGTATGAGTGTTCGATCCTTAAAAGCTGCACTGTTTTAGAAACTTCTACGCTTCACCATAGTCAGCTTTGCATTTGCATGTTTGGAAAAGAAATGTCAATTGTATTTCTGGCGACACATGCAGGTTGTTTAAAATCACCACAAACGGTATAGTTTATAAAAATAATTAACTCTGCAGTTTGTGTTGTATGCTAGCTTTTACATTCATAATATAGGAATTCTGCTTTATTTATCAAATTCACACACACAAAGAGGGTACAATTTTTTTATCCCCGAATAGCTTTTGCTTGGACCAAAACTAATCGGTAATTATTTCAGTTAGCTGCACTATACGAGAATGTGATAGCTACGGATGCCAGTGAGAAACAGCTTGAATTTGCAGAAAAAATATCCAATGTGCGGTATGAGTATACACCTCCAACCATGTCTTTGGCTGAGCTTGAACAAATAGTTGCACCTCAGGGAACCATAGACCTTGTGACCATTGCCCAAGCTCTCCACTGGTTTCACCTTCCAACTTTCTATGAACAAGTCAAGTTGGTTCTCAAGAAACCTCATGGAGTCATTGCTGCTTGGCGTTACGATTTGCCCGGATTTTGTGACGCGGTACTAGACTCGATTCTTCATCAACTTTATTTCTTTGATCTGGATCCTTATTGGGAGACAAAATCTAGATCAGTTAGAGAAAAGTTTCTAAGCTTTGACTTTCCATTTGTGCCTGTGGATACTGATCACACAGGGCCTTTTGAGTTTGTGATGGAGACCATGATGGATTTGGATAGTTTATTTACTTATATAAGATCATTGTCAGCATATCAGACTGCAAAGGAGAAGGGAGTGGAGATTCTTCGCGAGGATGTAGTCGAAAAATTCAAACTTGCTTGGGGTGAAGATGGCCAAAAGGTTGCCAGGTCTCCAATTTACCTGAGAATTGGAAGAGTAAGTGATTAGCGACGAAAATATGTTGTTACTTTTTAGTTCAAACTTGCTTTAAGTTTTTGCATGTTGGTTTGTATTAGAATTTAAGAGGTCTAGCTGTACCCCAAAAGTTAGTTGGGAGGATTGTATTCCCATATATAAGGGTTATGTTCGCTATATATATAATCAATGCGAGACTTCTCAACATCTATAGTATTATGGTAAGAATGCACCCGAAGAAGAAGCATCTGAGTGGAGAGGTGGACTGAAGGAAAGGTATTTGGGTCATTTCATTGATTCAATCTCAGACATCTAATTTTTCTAGTATCATGGTAAGAATGCTATCTTGCACACATACATCATTTACAAGCTTGTGCACCTTACTTAGCCTTCGCCAACGAAGAGGGAGATATGAACAAAATTTGAGTAGAAATGAAATGAAAAAAAAGTTGGGTGTGAATGAATCTTAATAATCAACAAGAGTTAAATTTCTGGACAAGTTTCAATGAACTTGTTTAGCATTAGCTATCGCACTAGGGTTTATATTGCAATTGCAGCTGTGATGTACTCCTCAAAAATATCGATGGAACATTTTAAAATCAATTTCCACTCGTTAAATTCAGTGTGGTGAAAATATGAAGCTATCCCAGTGAAAACGTAATACAAAAACTGCATACATTGAAGCAGGATCACAACATCACAAAAATAAGAAAGTTGGTTCTTATTATTTTAATTAATGGTATAGTCTATGAGATGGAAATTACAACAATCTGAAACAAAAAAGTAACAAATCAGCAGTCTTCCACCCAAGAATGAAAGATTTGATACAATGAACAAATAATGAAATGGCAAGCATTATTCCTACCCTCTTGTGGCTTGGAAAAATAAAATAATGTGTTGAGATTTCTGTACAATGCTAACAACCCTTATTGGTCAAAGGAAATGAGCCCAAAATAATGATGAAGCCTCCTAGCAAGTAAATGTCACAGAACTTGTGATTATGATCTTCTCATGTCACATGACAATGTCAAGTGAAACATTGTGTCTATTTCTTTCTTCATAAATAATTAAAGGGTTCTACCTGTTTAATACTTCTGAAGAGAGAGATAAACACAAAATTTCAACATGAGAGGATCCTGATCCCATAAATTGGAAGTCAAGCATGCTGATCATGTTTGGAAGCTAACAAGCGGCCACCATCCTTGTGGTTGAAGTACAAATAGGATTTCTTGCTAGAGGATGTGCTAGTAAGTCGGCTAGAAAAGCCAGTGTATTTCCCATCCAACTTTGTTAAGCATATTTTTGTAAGAAAGTCAAATAGCTCATTTTCTCTGACAAAAGGCTGGGCTACATAATCCTCAACTGGCATCCACTGAAAAGAAAGTAAAACAACATTAGAATAATTGGCATATTACTACATAAAATTAAAATCTATTAGGAGTTCATGTGAAGTTATTTGTTTTCTGATGAATAAATAGGCAAGTTAGTCCTGAAAGATTATCACGGTGGCAAGTTAGTCACCGGTAGAAGAAAATATGTTCGAAAGTCCCTGAGTATGTAAAACTTTAGTGAAATTGACTGATGTTTTAGTTGACAAAATCTGACTGTAGAACTAACTTGTCCAACGTTTTACACATGCAAGGACTTCAAACGTATTTCCTTCTTCCGTGGACTAACTTGCATGCGCCATAATCAGGGACCAATTTGCCAATTTACACGTTTTCTGATGCTAATGTCATGGCAGCCTTCATAAACTTTGTAAAGATTAAGATTCAGGAAGAAAAATAAATTTGTAGAATGCCACTCAGGCATATTCATGAATGATAATTGAATGCTAATTAGTCTTCAGAACACATACCTGAGCTGCCTCAATTTCTGAAACCTGCCTCTGAATGTTAAAGGAGCGAGGTTGCAACATGCAAACAAAGAACAAGTCTGACTTCTGGAAGAAAGATTTATGCCCTTCCCTGATTCCAGAAAGACATATCATACAAGATTGAATTTAAAGAGGAAATGATTGTAGAATGATACAATAATAGGAATCCATGGTAATGCTAGTGTAAAATGCTACAGATCATTGGTACTAGTGTAAAATGATCATTCTAACTTTCACATAGTACTAAAAAAGGAAGAATCCATGGTAACATTCCGAGAGTATATACTATTCGAAGAAATTACATGGTCTTGCTCTTACCTGAATGCTAAAACCTGAACAAATTCAGTTTCTATCTGAAAGAAGAAAAAACGCAGCTGCATTAGACTTTTGAAAAGGTTTAAAAAATACTCAATGGTTAAACTCTATCTTATATGGTTTTGCATACCCCTGTTTCTTCTCTGACTTCTCTAACTGCAGCACTACAAATATCCTCACCCTGCAAAAGATATTTAAATTAATTAAAAAATGATTTTCTAAAAAAAATCAATGATCAGTTATGGCTATTTATGTTTTGTTGTATAATGATCAAGCATCACTGTAACATACTTCATTTACAGCTCCAGTTGGCAATTTCCATATTCCTTTGCCACTGAATCTGCCATTACTTTCCTGAACCACCAGCACCTATAAAATGAGTTGAGATTTTTTTATCAATTATCTTAATAGACATCCTTTAATCTGAATCTTATTTGATATGAAAAGGACAGAATTTAAATTCTGATACGAACTTTAGATGCCCCAACAAGTAACAACTAAACCATACTATATTACCAGAAAGTACTCTGAAAGTTTGACCTGTTAAAAGACATATTATCATCTTTCATATATTCACACCTGCTTTCGCTTCCAAGTTCCATCCCAATTCTACCTCATTTTTTTCCTATCTCGCTCTTATTTACTCATCTCACCACCCATAATATCTCACACTTCGCTTTCATTTCTTTCTTTCTTTGAGTCTGGATGTTGGTGGAAATGAGGTGTGAATATAACACTAGTGATTTTGTCTACGAAAAAAATTAACACTAATGATTTTAAAATTTCCCTTACTATTGCAAGATTCTTTAACAGTTTGTTTTTGTAAAAAAAAAAAAGAAAACATTCTCTGCGTGTTTTCTAAGAGATGGTAAAAACAAAAACAGAATCTAGAACCACTGAAAATGGAAACAAATAAGGATTACCTCCATATTGGTATTCATGACAAAAGCACCAATACCAACGCGATGGGAAGCATTTGCAGGAAGGGTGTCAGGAGTATTTGGAATCCAGTTTACAAGCATCAAGTAGTCAGGTTCAGCATGGTGGTATCTGAATCCAGCCTGTAAAAGGAGCAGCACAAGATTTCAAGGCATGAAAAATCATCACAAAATGGCTTCTAACTTTCATAGATTCTGGTAAAATTCCAAGCTATGTTGCAGAAAATTAGTCTTTACCTTCACTGCAGAGGGCACAAGATTTGAATGTTCTCTGGGCAACTTGATCCATACTCCTTTCTTTCCCTAAAAGACCACATGAAGAACAAATTGAAATGGTGAGTCCAAAACACCTAATCAGACTTACAAATGACAGAAATTGTAATCCACAACCGCAGTCGCAGTTACTATCTTAATATGAAAGTTTTAGAGGTCTTTGCAAATTGCAATTGCATTGTGACTGCAAATGAGGCCACCTCGGCTCCAATTGTTCTTAATTTCTAGGTTCATGACATAACCGCAACCACAATTTAAAATATGGATTGAACAATGCATGTAGTTGGTTTGAAATCTACCTGTCTCTTCCATTCTGATAATGAAGCTTCTAACAAAGAAGCAAAAACCAAGGAATCCATAGGCTCCTCCATGTTTACAATTACTCCCCCATGTTTGTCTTCAACTGCTCTGAGTAATCCGATGCCTTTACCTCTCACTTCCTCATCCTTGGCCAAAAGAGCTGAAGAGGCTGACATGTATGGTCTTGAGAAAAGAAAGCTGTTCTTGCAGCCTAAAATGGATAGCAAATTAGCATTTCAAGTATGCTCATAAACAACAAGAAAACTGTTGTGGCAGCCTGCAGGGAATTGATTTTAATGCCACCCCTATTCGTTTTCTCGCCACCCAATTTTACCACACTTATATGTGCGGAAATCAATTACACACTGCACTTATCTGTGCGGAACACATATTTTACATTCCGCACATTGAAAGTGCAGAAGGGGATGACATGAATATCTATTGGGGTGACATTAAAATCTATTAGCACTTGAATAATGTTCATAAACAACAAAAAAACTAATGAAGGTAAATATGCATTACCATGAGATTGAGGGATGTTAAAGCAATGAAAAACCCTAATTGGAATTTGAGGGACAGCTGAAGAAGATGTGGATATCAATTTAGAAGTTGCCAAAAGGCAAGAAGTATAAAGCTTGCAAGCTCTAAACCTCATCATCATGAAAATCAAATGTGATCAACACAAGAGAAAATATAGCAAAATGCAGTAACTAAGATTATTATGTGAAAATTGAATGTGATCAACACAGAAGAGAAGAGCAAAATGAAGTAATTATTACTACAATGTGGGAGAGCATAATGGCTTGAGAATATTTATAGGGAGCTAAAGGGGACAATTTCCGTGCAATATGTGGCTGGACTTTGAATGAGTCATTGAACATGTTTGCGTTGCTTGAGGGATTAGAACCAAGAAACCAACAAGAAAAAACCAAGCTAAAAGACGAAACACGGAGCAATAGGAAACCCAATAAACCTCTCAGAAATTCAAACTCACACCGTGGGAATTTTATGACAATTTTCTTTGAAGTTTCACATTAAACGCGCTACAAAATTTAACTAATCTCTAAGGTCCCTCGACTACTAACCATTTAATTTAAAATAAAATAAGTGCATGTTCACACAATAACTTCATTCATACTCAAAGAAGAAATGCCTTTTCAAAAAACTTAAAGAAGAAATGCGAAAGAAGAGAGAAATTATATCAATAATATATGACACGATATAAGAGAGATAAAAAGAGAACGTGATGAGATGAAATGAAATAGAAGATGATAAGTGTGAATGATTTAAAACCGATTGAAATAAAGGTGCCCGCCCACTAGGGTAGACCATTATTATTTTGGTATAACGGTGCACCAATCGAATTGTTAAAATTTGATGGCTCATAATTCTTACTACTTGAACTTGTAAAAAAAACTCTTATTATCCCTCAATATGAGCCTCAATATGAGGGTTGCTTTGAAAAAATATATGGCTTAATTGCATCTTTGGTCCCTGACATTTATAAAAGCCACGATTTTGGTCCCTCACCTAATTTAATTACAAAAATCATCCCTCACCTAACACTCTGTGAACAAAGTTGGTCCCACCGTCAATTTTTTAACGGAAGAAGCTTATGTGGTGTTTGAAAACTTAGGTGGAAGTGCCACTGGAGAGAGGGAGGCACATGCCTCTACATCTCAGAGGAAAAAACAACAAAAAAACTCAGAGGAATAGGACACAACCTCAATCCCAGCGTTCCAACAACTAGGCCTCCCAACAGCAAAGCTTCACTATGAGATAAAAAAAACAGCCGAGAGGAGAGAAAAAATCGATTCTGACGCCAGTGGCACTTCCACATAAGCTTTTAGACGCCACGTAAGCTTCTTCCGTTAAAAAATTGACGGTTGGACCAACGTTGTTCACGAAGTGTTAGGTGAGGGACGATTTTTGTAATTAAATTAGGTGAGGGACCAAAATCGTGGCTTTTGTAAATGTCAGGGACCAAAGTTGCAATTAAGCCAAAATATATTTAATGTTTGATTGATTAGATATTGTAAGATGATTTTTTTAAAAGTGAATTATATAATATATAACCGAATGGGAATTCACCGCTTTGGCCAATACAACATGCAAATTCTGACATGATTGGAGCCTTCCCTGTCACACAAAGAGTACCTTACATTACATTACATTTAGTTTCAGCGAAGAAATTAGATACGTGCGGTTCAAAGAGACCCACATGAGCCAAACCCTCTGAATGGCACATGTTGAAAGCACCTACTTCTCTCTTGTCTTTTCTTTTATGCCAATATTAAACAAAATTAAAACAGAATATTAATCAAACCACTCATTAGTGTTTCATGTTCAACTTCCCTCACAGTTTACAAAACATCCTAGTACCTCTGTGCTAGTCCTTTGAGTTGAGGGTGTCTCTGTAATCCAAGGTTTGCATCAACCTTCCTCTTTCACTCTTCTTCAACTTTGAATTGTTTGTATATCAGCTGTTAATGTTGTTCTGTGAGTTTTATCAAGATGATATGTGATTTCCCCTGTAAATTTGGTCATGATTATTTGCTGATTTAATCTTTCTGATTTATAGCATCCTCCCTCCCCTTTTATTGCTGGAGAAATTTTTGTGAGCTTATCTTCAATTAAGAGTCAAAGGGTTGTGTTTCAATGTTTTGATTCCAGTTGTTTAAATTTCATTATTAAATTTTTCTTAGTCAATGGAAGATGATTATATACTCTACTTAGTTCTACAATACGCTTCTGTTTGGCCTTTTTAATAATTACTGATTGCTGGATAACTGATGTTGGACTCTAAGCTTTTCATGGTTGGCTGTAAGATTTGCTTTTACTTGTTTGATACATGATAACGAATTATCTGAGATGGAGTTACAATATTATTATTTAGTTTCCTGTTATGCATATTATATATTAGAAAAATCTTTCAACACAAAATATTATGTTCACCAAGTTCTTTGAAACTTGTTAGGAGAAAGATATGACATTTGAATGGATTCTAAATTAATTAAATTTCATTCATTTAAGGATGAAATGGAGGAATGCTCTGTGTGTAGTTTGTAATTGAAAAGTATCATTCAAGTTGAAGCGAAAGTTTTACCTAACACTATCAGACCTGCAAGGCTGCAAAATTATTGGTATTGCATTGGATTAAATGCTAGGTAGTGAAGAGCCAAGGAGAAAGTTAGCTTAGTGTTATAGGAAAGAGAATGTTATTTATGGATAGTTATGGGTAGTCTTATAACACACGATAGGATTAAGAATGAAATCATTAGGGGTTGCACCTATTAACAAAAAAGATTGTAGAATCTTACTTTAGGTGGTTAGAGCATATGTTAAGACCTGTGATGGCACTAGTACAAAGGTTAGATTATATGAAGGATAGTATGGTTCTTAGAGGTATATGGAAACCAAAAAAACTATAAGACAACTATTAAGAAGGGTTTGCATTTAAATGGTCTTTCATTTCACATGATTCATGATAGGACATTATGGCACTGTTTAATCCGTGCTACCAACCCGGCCTAATGGGAAAATGGCCATGGTTGTTCTGTTCTTGTTTACTATTTGAATATCTTAATACTTTTTTAGCACTTGAATCCTTCTACCCAACCTGCACTCCCCTCCCTTTAATCTTCTTTAAGCCTTGTTCTTATGAGCTTCCAAATTATCCCGATTGATTTCCTAACTTGACATTTATCATTACTTTTTCTTACTGTTTATATCGATGTTTTCAAGGTATCATCATAAAAAATGGCAGTAACGATGGCTTTGCATGGTTGTTATTATAACAATCTAGAGTTGCCAAATCACCGAAGAGCACTAGACAATCTCGGTTTTACTGGCTCAATTTCTGCCCATAAATTGTCAAATAATAAAAGGTCAACATCTGATAAGTCCGGGAAAGATAAATTTACTAGATTCCTGGTGGAAATGCGACAGACGGAATTGCCTCCATCGAAATACGGTACCAATGGTAGATCTGTTAAAATGGTACCAGCAAATGAGGTAATGAACCGAAAGACAATCTCAGAGAATAAAGTGCAGACGGTGAATGGTTCAAAGCAAGTTGTTAACGGAGCAAGTTTGGTAAGAAGAGATTCTACACCAGCCTTGACAACTACAATGAAATCTAGAACCTCTAAAGAACTTCCACCATTGGAAGAGCTAAAAGTTTTACCCTCAGACGAAAGCTTCAGTTGGGCCAATGAAAATTACAATTCCTGGCAGAGGTCTATTGATGTTTGGTCTTTTGTTATTTCTTTACGTGTTCGTATTCTGTTGGATAATGCAAAATGGGCCTATTTGGGTGGCTTTACAGAAGAAAAGCAGGTAGGTTCTGGAAGATCTTGTCAAATTCTTCTGTTTGTGACTTCAACCATTTCTGGTAGAAACCTGCTCAACAAGCATTCAGCCTTTTTTTTTAAGTATTTAGCTTATGTTGGTGCTTGTGCTTTTGCTAAACTGAAGTATTTGAACATTGCATTTCAGATAGGTAGAAGGCGGAAAACTGCTTCATGGCTAAGGGAGTGTGTATTACAGCTTGGTCCAACTTTCATTAAACTTGGACAATTATCATCAACAAGGTCAGATCTATTTCCCCGTGAATTTGTGGATGAACTCGCGAAATTGCAGGTATTTCTTTTCACATTTTCAGGCTTATTGGCAATTCTAGAATGAAGAGTATTAACCTTGAACGCCAGATACCCAGATTTTATATATTGACGTTTTCATATTACAACATTATTCAGGACAAGGTCCCTGCTTTCTCCCCAAAGAAAGCAATAGGCTTTATTGAGAGTGAATTAGGAGCTCCCATTAATGTATTGTTTAAAGAGTTTGAAGATCGGCCAATTGCTGCTGCTAGTCTTGGTCAGGTGAATTATACCTATGTATTGATATTAAGAATGACCTTCATGTTGTGATGATTACTATAAATTCAATTCCAGCTTTGCATTACAGAAAAACAAATGAGACTATTTAATTAACTTTTATATCAATTTTGGGGGTCCTATTGTAGGTTCATCGTGCTATTCTGCACAATGGAGAAAAAGTAGTTGTCAAAGTTCAAAGGCCTGGACTAAAGAAGCTCTTTGACATCGACTTGCGTAAGTCGTGTCATTTTGTTTCTACCATTTCAAACATCTTTTAATTTTGATAGAGCTAATGTCAAATTAAAATTGATTTCAGAATTTCTGAATTGCTATAGGAAATCGTCACAAGGATCAATTATATATACATTATTTACAATCTTCAACAGTAGGAAACTAGGAAATTAAGAAAATAATATCGGCGAAATCCTAATTATTTATAAATATTCTTCTTTAACCTAGAACTTTCAAATCATATGCGCCAAGTTGCTTTGAGGACCTTAAAGAGACTTTGCAAGGACGTCTGCAAGTGATCACTAGATTTAACAAACTCAACAGTTATTTCCTCTCTTTTTCCATGATAAAGTGATAATCAATTTCTATATGCTTGGTCCAATCATAGAAGATTGGATTTAACACAATATGTGAAGGTATTTGATTTATTACAATAAACTTCATGTGACCATGAATTCCAACCTTCAACTCATGTACTTCAACTCCCAAATTTGCCCATATAAGTTCACACTGCCATAGCCAATACTAAATCTGTGCATTGGATTGAGCCACCACATTTTGTGTCTTACTTTTCCAAGATATAAGGTTACACCAACAAAAGAATAGTATCTTGAACTAGACTTTTTTATCAATGGGCAAACCAGTCCAAATGGTATCAAAATGTCCCCACAACTTGAGTGTTTTCGTTGTCTTTATACAACAATCCTTGACCTAGAGCTGATAGGAGTCAGCACCAAGCAATGAACAAGGAAGAAAGATTGCATTTTAATTGAAAGGATGCTATGAAACTACACTAAATTCCTCGATATTTGAGAGATCAAGATATCTCCCAAAGATGCGAATCCTCTCTAACTGTCTCCCATTTATAATATTTCCCCTTTCACTCTATTTAACTATGATCCTTACAAGCTAACTAACAAAGGAAGGGATATGGCCAAATAAGTGTTTTTAAATGGTAGAGCAACTCTCACCTTAAGCTAGAATTTGTGTACAGTTAGGCCTAACCCAAATTGTAAAATGGTATCAGAGCCTATCCTAAATTCGATTATTGGAGAATAGAGACCACCCATATATGGGCCACCCACACTTGTTCCTTTCCTGCACATTTCACACTCCAGATGTCCAGCCTTGGGCATGATGAGGTGTGAGAAGTATCACATTGGCTAGAGATATGGCCAAATAAGTGTTTATAAAGGGTTGATCAACCCTCACCTCTAAGCAAGCTTTTGGGGAAGAGTTAGACCTAATCCAAATTCTAATAATTCACATTGCCCCTTGTATGCTTCCTTGGTTGCAGGAATAACTGCCGAAGAGTGACATTGATATGTAATGACGGGGCATTGGGGTTACTATGATTTGGCTCCTAGATTCGACTACCATAAATTCTGCTAACAGTTCATTTAGGGAGATAGAGTTGAAACAGCAATTGCAACATGTTTCTATCAATGCCTAACATATGCTTCCATGCATTGTTTCCAAGAAATTCCATGAAACTATATGATTTGAAGTCTTATAAATGTTGTTTTCAATGACTGATTTATTTTTATATAATCTAACATTCTAACCTGATCAATGGATCTGGCTGAGTTATTTTTTCCGTAACTACATTGAGATTTAATACTACTTATTATGGTCAATTAATTTTGCTTGCTGCCCCAACAAATGAAATGAAATATTAGTAGTTGTGATTTTGTTTGTTACTTTAACAAGTTTTCTTGTCCTGTCCAGGAAACTTAAAGCTAATTGCAGAGTATTTTCAGAAAAGTGAAACACTAGGTGGTCCAACAAGAGATTGGCTTGGTATCTATGAAGAATGTGCAACGTAAGTAACACAAACATTATCTTTGGAGTAAACTTCACCTTCCCTATTGCTTGTTAAAGCCTTAGTAACTCTTTCTGGGATTCATATATCTACTGTCACTAATTACTTCTGTCATCATTTCTAATACTTGTTACACTGCCTTGCATAATTTATAATGTCCTATACATGCTACTTTTCAGGATTTTGTATCAAGAAATTGATTATATAAATGAAGGGAAGAATGCTGATAAGTTTCGCCGAGATTTTCGAAACATAAAATGGGTCCGAGTACCTGTATGTATCTTGCTGCATTACTAAATCCTATTAATATTTTGATAGCTTCAGTTTTCTTGAAACTTTTCACCCTGGCCTACATAAATTGCCAGTGTCCAGCACCAATTAAATTTTAATCGTATCCTTTATTTGCACCTTTGTAGCTGGTTTATTGGGATTATACTGCAAAAAAGGTGTTGACCTTGGAGTATGTGCCAGGTTGTCATCTTCACTAGAGCATATTCCTTGTTTTCTCCTTTTATTTTACTAGTGGAAGCCAATAATTTCCTTTCCTTCAAGTGATGTATGTCATTATGCCATTGAGCTTAGATTTTTAACTGTTCCTACTCTGATTTTACTTCCCGGGAACAGGTATCAAAATAAATCAAATAGATACGTTAACTTCACGTGGTTACAATCGCTTACGGATCTCATCACGTGCTATTGAGGCATACTTAATTCAGGTCTCCAAAATTGTTTCTCTCTGGAACCTGATTTAATGTCTGATTTTGAATACAGCAATCTCTTTGGTTCATGGGAATGTTTAGATAAATGTATTTTTAGCATTAAAATTTTCTTGTCTTGCAGATATTGAAGACAGGTTTCTTTCATGCTGATCCACATCCCGGAAATCTTGCAATTGATGTTGATGAATCTATCATTTATTATGACTTTGGCATGATGGGGGAGATAAAATCATTCACCCAAGAGAGGCTGCTAGAACTCTTCTATTCTGTTTATGAGAAGGATGCCAAAAAGGTCTATTTTTCTGCTATACTTGCTATATTTAACACTATGAACATTATCCTAACAAGCAACAGGAAAAGCTATTTTGGGGACATGCTTTTTTTGTCTGCCTGTTTTCTCCTTCTTAGTCCAACATTGTGAGGAACTTGATAGATATGAAATTATGAAACTTTACAAGGAACATAATAGTTTATCGTGTAGGATGTCCTTGTATTTACTATTTTCTGCTTTTAAGTCTTATGACATTATTTTGGTTCATAAAATTGATTTCAGTGCTTCATAATTTGTGCAAAGATGAGATCAGATGTATGGATCCAGAAATTAGATCATAACATCAAAGGAATTTTGTGTTATAATAATATGAAATGAGTTTTCTTATCTGATTATATACACATTACGATGAAATGATATTGCAGCTTTTATCATTTGATCAAAATCTGTGATATTTTTAAATAAATGAAAGTATCTTACAATATCTTGATTGTATGTAGTAATTTAGATTCTCTCTAAATGACTAATTTCCATATTTACTTATACGTCATGATTTTTCTGACCTAATTAGGATTAAGAGTACTGATCTGCATAAATAGGGATTGGCATTTTATCCTTTTTAATATCACCCAACACATCATCTCAGATCAAGAAATATCAATTTCAGTTTCTATCATCTCCCTTTTCTCTCTCCACACCCAAAAAACTAAAATCTTATAATTTTAACATGGTACAAAGCTGTATCATACTCCTTGACCTATCCTATCAATCTTCTGCTACTGAGTTCTCTGAACTGTGGAGATGTACTTTATTTTCATGACTATTTTTTCCATGTTTTTCTTCCCACGCCCTCTCTTGCCAGTTCATCTTTTTGATTTATTTTCTCTAACCACTTGCGTCATATTGCGCATTGCAATTGAAACCGGAGAAGCTTTTGTGAGCAGTGTGTAGCACTTGTTTGAAGGCATGGCAACTGTTGCAAGTATGTTTGTTTCCCCAGTTTGTGCATTTTGCTTTTCCATTGCTGGTTTCTGCACCAAAACCCCAAGGTTTCTTCCTTGCATCCAAAAATAGCATCATCCATCTACATTTTACCTGTTTTAATGCCCTCAATACTCTTGATTATTTTTTAAAAGATTTTATTTTTAGCAAGCTTAAAGCTTAGTAAGATTAGGTTCGGGAAATTATTGAAAATATGAAAATCTTACAATGTCTTGATTGTATCTAAGCAACTTTATCTGTAAGGATTAATTTTTATATTTATTTATATGTCATGATTTTTAGCACTTGACCTTGTCACGATTTTTGTTTTTATTTTTCAGATTATCAAGTTATCCGAAAACACAGTAGTTAGAGTGAATCTCCTATTGTGAAAGAACCTATCTATTCAGCAATTCACATTTGTAAAAGAGCCTATCTCTTAGCAACGCTCACCCCTAAGCTAGCTTTTGTGTAGAGTTAGGCCTAACCTGAATTCTAATAGATATGTAGAAATGTTAGATAAAAAATTAAGTGGTTCTGAAAGTAATATTATCAAACAATGTGATAATGAATACACATAATATATATAATATTGAGAAAAGAAAAATCCTTGTGGGGGCAATGCCCCACAATGTAATATGTCTTCCCCTGAGTAGTGACACAATTTCTCTCAAGCACTTTAGTTTTAATAGTAAATTCACTGTTGACTTGATTAACTTCCTAACCAGCGAAAATTTTAAATAAAGAATCTGATGTTACTCTGAAATTGAAGTTACCACTTCGGGGGGCCCTTTTACATTAACTTTAACTTCCAATTGACAATGGTGCAGGTTATGCAATGCCTTATAGATCTTGGTGCACTCCAACCTACTGGGGACCTGACATCAGTAAGTACATTAAGATTCCGTTTGGATGCGGACCAAATGACACTCATTGCAGCTTATTAACCAAGAAAAGCACTAAATAAGCTCAAATTAGTGCTCTTTAATCTGCATTCAAATATACTCTAAGTACCCGTCTCTTTTATAAGATGCTCACTTAACGGTTTAAAATTATGATCCATATCTTGATCTTATAAATGTTTTAACATGACTTCCAGGTGAGGAGATCTGTACAGTTTTTCTTGGACAATCTTCTAAGCCAGACACCAGATCAACAGCAGACTTTGTCCGCAATTGGAGAGGTACATGGGTGTTTAGCTATGTTGGATCATTAAATTCTTAGTTCCTTCATGAATATCTTCGGTGATTGTTTCTTTTGGGAGTGAGAATAATTTGAAGATGGCAAATCATTGTTTTACTATGCCGTTCACAATTTTATTATTGATGGAATTTTGTGGCAGGATTTATTTGCAATAGCACAAGATCAGCCATTCCGTTTTCCATCTACTTTCACCTTTGTTATTAGAGCATTTTCTACCCTAGAAGGTTTGCCCCTTTACTTCCTCTCTCTCTCTCTCTCTCTCTCTCTCTCTCTCTCTCTCTCACCATTGGTGATTACTCCTTGAAGATTCTTCTTAACGAAGCCATTGTGTATTATTAATGTGATTTCACGTTAGTTTGGACATCATAAAATCATTAATCCACCCTTTCCTATGAATAGTGCTGTAATATACCATGCTTAAAATAATTGTGTAATTATTGTGATTTTATGGTTATTAGGACAGATCCTAAGTTATTTCTCTCAGTTTTGTCTATCCCAGACGCATTTATTTACTTTCAAACATATTATAGGGGTGGTTCAGTTTCCCTCCCTCATTACCATATTACATGACACACAATGAATAATTACCCTATTTACATTCTCAAGATATTATAAGGGTAGATAGTGTTTTTAATTTCTTCATTATCTAATCTCTACTTGACTCTCTATTTCTCTGGCAGGCATAGGCTACATACTCAATCCAGATTTCTCCTTTGTGAAGATTGCTGCACCTTATGCGCAGGTTAGACTGTCTATGACCAACTATTGCTCTCATTATTCGTTAAAATGTAATACTCATACTGTCATACATGCTTATCCTACAGGAGCTTTTGGATGTAAGAACAAAGCAGCGCACGGGGACACAATTCGTGGAGGAGATAAGGAAGCAAGCAGATGATGTATCACACCTTACCTGGAACTCTGATTTTAGCTTTTCATTCCATATGATAGATTCTCTATAATTTAGTAATCTGATGAGCAGTGTTATTTTAATGATGGCATTATGCAACACTTACATTGATAAGTCTCATGTAATATTTTTTAGGTAAGAACCAATTCCATTTCAATGCCATACAGAGTTCAAAGAATAGAGGAGTTTGTAAAGCAAGTTGAAGCAGGCGATCTGAAACTCCGAGTTCGGGTGCTTGAGGTGAGCAATCTCTTTTATCTTCACTTGGTTTGTGCTTTATGTTAAAAAAATTGTGATATACATTGAATCATACCAGAGCATTTTTTGTGGAGATAAACCATTTCTAATTAGGGTTGATTTTGTGACTCCTTAAAAACCTGGTCAAAAGAACTAGTCCCTGGACTTTTAGCCCAACTTTGAAAGGTTATTAAATGGTCCAAAGTAGTATCATGAACCAACTATCCTAACCTGGTTAAAAGTTTAAGCTGTTGGGTGAACACACATTAATGTTTTAGGCTATTCTTCTTCTAACATATCCCTTCACGCAAAAGCCTATTGGGCTTGGAATGATGAGAATGCACAGGCTCTCATAACATGTGATGAAATTCAACTTTTTATTATAATAATGACAGCAACAATCATCGAACTCCAGATCACTTGGTCATTGAGACTTCGATACCGTGTCACGAACCAACTACTCCAAAAGTTTAACTTGTTGGGTGAAAACACATTAAAAAATTTATATTTATATTATACTTCTAACGCTGTATTCATTCTGCAACTTATTTTTCTCATTTGAAACTGTAACTTGATTTGCTAGTCTGAAAGAGCAGCTCGGAAAGCAACAGTTTTACAAATGGGTACAATATATACAGTATTTGGAGGAACCCTGCTAAATCTTGGTCTCACTTTGAGTAGCCAAGGCAATCAAAGTTTTGCAAATGGATCATTCCTTGGTGCAGGTGGCTTTTCTTCTATCTTATAGCTTTATCTCCTAACATTGTCTAATCATGTTTAGTTTTACATCATCTTTTATTCTATATGCAGGTGTTTTCTTGACCCTGTTTTTAAGGTCTATGCAAAGGGTAAAGAAGCTTGATAAGTTTGAGAACATGATATAATTCGTTCGCAACAAATTCCTTAAAGCATAAATAGTCTTCATCTCCATTTAAGCTCAGGTTACCATATAAGTTTTTGCAGTGATTTCAGTTTTATTTTTTTGATAAGCCCATATAATTCAGATACCTACCTCTCAAGTTATACCCTTCACTACTGCCAAAAATCCAAAAAAGCTTCATAGACGAAACGCTTACAGTAAAATTTTCACCACAATAGTGATTGATCCTGGTCTCACATTGAACATAGAAGTTGTATATAGGATTCATATATTTCCAATGACATAAATAAAGCCTCAATTGGATAAATTTATCTCAATATACCACGCCTTTTAGGTGCTACAAAGGTCATCATGTCCGAGAGCATCAAATGATACAATTTGTAACTAGCTATTCTCCTAAATAGAAGTTGATTCATCTTTGGACTTGAACGTGAAAGTTTTAGAACCATGTAACCATGTAATGAAGACCTTATTTCAAGGAGTTTTACTTCAGTTATGACCTACAGAAGAAGACATTGTTTGTGTCAACAATTTTGAAATCACATTTCAGTTTTTCTAACGCTAAAATGAAGTTTATTTCCAGTAAGCAGCCTGTTACTTTTTTTATTTCAAAATCCAGTTTTGATTCTCCTTATATAATTTTACTACGTTACACCCCCTCATTTTAAACTAAAAGTTTTGTCTTATTTTATTTGATTAAATTAATCTTGAATTTAATTCTTTAAATTACTGAATAATATCTTACGCATCATTTTTCAATTATTTTAATAAAAAATCTCTATATTAAATGATTATAAACATTAGCTAATTAAAATAATTAAATAATAAAAAATTAATATTGTATAATTGAATAATAAATTGATACGATATGACTTGCATTCTGTAAATTATTTAAATTAAGAAAAACTAATTTTATAAATTTTATCTCAAATTGGTTTCAATTTATCCTATCAAAATATTATTCACTTTTCTAAAGTTTATAACCATTGTCTCCGAACGATAGCTCAAGTGGTAAGAGTCAGGGGACGTGTGAGTTGGGTGGGGGAGATCTAGAGATCAATCTCTGGTGGGTGCAACTTATCTTTTCAATGTACCAAAAAATGTTATTACCATTAGCAAGCACATATTTGAGCGCAGTAGCAGCAGCCCTGCGCAAGGAGCTTTGCCTGCAATGGGGTGCTTGGTACACCTGAAATGAATAAATAAAATCAGCCGTAATATAATTTGTAATGCAGCATATGAAGAGATAAGTTGATTGTACGCACCATGTGATTCAGAATAAACGTTAATTGTTATTGCAGATGGAATTGGAGATGCAAGGAAAAGAGGTGTTATCGGTTGTTCAATGTTAGCGTCAAATGCACTTTCTACTTCCATGTCAGACAAAACTCATCAAGAATGTCACATTCATAACGTTCATCCTCATCTTTTGAAACAATGACATAAGCATCCACTTTATGGTCGATTTGGTGATCATCATTGGCCAAGTTAACCGTGGGATCCACAATGCAATATTCTGCTCTAGAAACTCACTGCTCGATACATCTATCACCTTCATCGTTTAATGTCTGTGCATTTATCGGATTCATTGTGACAAATATTGATGAACTTCCAACCTGATCAATATCAACGTGCAACTCCAACACTATCATCAATAATTGCTGCTTAAAGTCATTGATCATGCATTCCACGTCCTCGTCATCAAATACTTGAAGACTTTGTAGATTTACTTGGATTATGTGAAACCAAAAATCTACAAGTCATGCTAGAAGTAACTTGGTTATGTCCAAGCTTCAACTTGTTATGAATTTTCTTCTTTCGATTTTTTTTTTGAAAGTAATTTTCTTCTTTAGATTATTCTTTCTCATGTCGCGTTTTAGTTTTTTTTTATAGGCAAATGTTAGTCGTTAGTTGTTAGTAATTACAAATGCTCCTCCTCAGGGTTCGAACCTTGGACCTCCATCTCCAACACCTATGTTGCGTTTTAGTTGCATGGACCTCTTCTCACCTTTAAACAATACCATAATAATGCACGAAAGCAACTAATAGACTCATTATGTAAGAAAAAGGTTTGAGAAAAGTGTAGGAGAGAGAATAAGAGTGTGGGAGTAGTGTGAATTCTTGCGGTTGGGGACTCATGTATTTATAGGGTTAGATGATGCTTAAAATAAGACAAGATAAGCAGTGAGAAAAAAAGGCTCCAAATGAGGCTATCGAGATAGGTAGTGAGGAAAACACCTCATATGAGGCGATAATATTGTGGCATTATAAAAGGTGTCTCACATTAGGTGAGTTTTAAACTCGAAAAAACTCTCTTAAACACAGGCTAGCTCTTCGCTGCATAACTTGATGATCCACGGACAACTCGCCTCAAGTGAGACGATTTTCAACAACATCCCACATTAGATGCTTACATGACCAAAATCACCATCGGTTGGTCAATTTGTTTTATTTTTTTAAAAATATTCTTATATTCTTAAGTAAAACGAAAAGAACATTTCAACGAGTATAAAAATAAAGAGATTAATTTTATGCACTAACCGTGTAAAAAGTTTTACACAATCATTTAATCACAACTTTTCATTTTGTATTTTAATTATTATTAAATTTGTGAAATATTTGGTATTTTCTTGGGGAAAGTCCGATTTCACATATGTTGTTGAAACTTGTCCTTTATGCATTTTGCCAAGTTTGGGAATTAGAAAGAAACCAAACTTTTATTAAATGTCATTATTTTATTCTTCGAATGGCATAACAAACAAATTAAGCACACAACGGCTCGTATCTCCTATACATAGTAAAATTTTAGTTGGTGAGTAACTCTTTTCAAAAAGATTTCTTTGAGCTTTAACCTAGAAGTGTTATCTTTGCTGGTCTTTCCAACATGTCACTGACAACATGTTCAATACTCGATAATATGAATGTGTTTTCATTCTACCATTTTTTTAAGAAAAAAATTAAGCAAGTACTTACAGGTCGACACGTAGCTATTGATTTGCTTCAAATGGTGGTATTACTCCAATTATTGGTGGCTTAGTGATTTAATTTAACTTACCTAAGTGTTTGATATCTAATTTTAGCTGGAACCCGAGTCATCACAAACGATGAACAAGCCTGCAGCAGCAAGTGACATTTATCATAAAAAAATTCAAAGACTTGGATGCTGTCTCATTCATATTCAAAACAAATGCGGACAATACCATTTTCTTCCCCCATCTTCTGTCTTTCTGTGTCTCAGTCTCTGCATTTTCCAACCACTCCAACAATAGTAAGCACCTCTCTCTCTCTCTCTCTCTGTGTGTGTGTGTTAGATACTTTCTGATACATCCTTTGTGTTTGTTTGTGATCTCTGTTTCAAGATCAACAGTAAGGAGAGAATAAGTATAGTTTAATAAATTCTGTTAAATTCATGACACTTCCAATTTTTAAGCTGTTTGGTCAATGTTTTCACTTTTGTTTTTTACTAAATTTGACTGGAGAAAAATTACACATGCAAAGAATAACCAGTGTACTTATGTTAAATATATTGTGATGTTTGTTTGTGTGTGGAAGATCATATATTTGATGTTTGGATTTACAGATTCCATTTTCATCTGTCAATGGCTCTGGCACCTGTATCTTCAGACTCTATAAAGCCCAGAGGTCTTCATCATACATTTTATTCTTTGATGTATACATAAGTACATACTATTATTGCACATCAGAAGTTTGATGTTTGGATTTACAGATTTCATAGTTTCCTTTTCTTTTTTAAACTCTCAGATTAAGAGATGGTTTTGGTTGATGTTTTTTTCTTTTTTAATTTCCAACAGATGTATGCATTGTTGGTGTTGCGCGCACACCGATTGGTGAGTTTCACGGTGCTCTGTCATCTATTCCGGCAACCAAGCTTGGCTCTATAGCTATTGAAGGTAAGTGTGCAGACACTTATGTTTAAGTCCTCAAATCCTTCTAATTGCATTTTATAATTGTTTTAGTTTTAGTGTATGTGTGTGTTTATCACCATAATTAGATATATGTTAGTATTTTATTATCTACATTCAAGCTAACTTTTACAATATTGATTCTCTCAAATGATTTGAAATTTGTGTTTTGATCATTTGAAATTTAAGAGAACTTTCATTGCATTTGAACAATTCTTAGCATGTTTGGATCAGTTTCTAAATTCTCATAATCCGTTCTGACACTTAGACACTACTTATAGTTTCTAAATTCTCATAGTCCTCTTTGGAATTGATTATAGCTTTAGAATTAACTGTAGAAGGATTTCTGGTCATTCAATCTGAATTTAACCGGAAAAGAAAACATTTCTGAAAATTCTCTTGGATTTATTTTTCTGAAGCTGCTCTTAAAATGGCGAAAGTTGATCCATCACTTGTACAAGAAGTGTACTTTGGGAATGTTTTCAGTGCTAATTTGGGGCAAGCTCCTGCGAGACAAGCTGCTCTTGGAGCAGGAATTCCCAACTCAGTTGTCTGCACTACTATTAACAAACTTTGTGCATCAGGATTGAAAGGTGTGTGTTTGATCATAATAAAAACTTTGTTTTGTATTATTTTAAGAACAAGAATATTAAACTTGTTCTGGTATATCACAGCTACAATTCTTGCTGCACAGAGTATTCAATTAGGCATAAATGATGTGGTTGTGGGTGGTGGCACGGACAACATGTCTAATGTGCCTAAGTACTTGCCACATGCAAGGTTAAAACTTAAAACTACCCTTTATATATGCTAATATTTGCTTGATTGCTTCTTCTATTTCAATGAGCTGATCCAATGCTAAGTGCATGTTTGGAAATTCTTCTACAATTGATTTTAAAGCCTAACTTAATTCTGGACACAAGCTTCTATTAGTAGCTTCTGCGTGCCAGAATTGATTCTGAAGAAAAATAAACTGATTTAAACATGCTGTAAAATTCAGGAAAGGATCCCGCCTTGGACATGAAACGGTTATTGATCCAATTTTGAAAGATGGTTTGATGGATGTGTATAATCAAATTGACATGGTAGACTGTGCTGAACTGTGTGCAGAAAAATTTTCAATATCAAGAGAAGAACAGGTATTTTAGAAGAGTTAATTTAGTCACAACGGTTTTAACATGATCATTGTTATAATATACTTGCTTTGATTTCTTTATCTTCTCCTCAGGATGCCACTGCAATTTTGAGCTATGAGCGTGGAATTGCTGCGCAGGAATGTGGTGCTTTTAAATGGGAAATTGTTCCAGTTGAAGTCTCTGGGGGAAAGGGAAAACCTTCAATTATTGTTGATAAAGATGAAAGTCTAGATAAGGTAATCAACCAAAAAAGTTGAGCCATGGTAAATGTTGAATAACGTGGTAGGAAAACATACAAATATTACAATTCAAACACTTTTTAAGTATTAAATATTCTTTATAGCCTGAGTATTAAATGTAAGAACATAGTTGTGTGTAAGAATATATATAGTTCTGTCATCTGAGTTGTAACCTTTATTGTACTATTGGTGTTAAATCTGCAAGTAAGTTCCTTTCTCGTTAAGGTTGTCTTTGCATGAAATTTCTTATGTTTTCTCATTTTGTATGCTAGTTTGATGCTGCCAAGTTGCGTGAACTTCCACCAGCTTCCGAGAATGGAGGTTCTATTACTGCAGGCAATGCTTCTAGTATGGGGTGATGATTTTATCCGAAGAGAGCCGTGTTATATGTCACGAGTGTTTTCTTTTTTATAAAACAAATTACTCACAAATGACTTGGATAACTTGTCTCTCTTGTTTATCATATCAAAATTGTGAAGATTAAAGAGGAAATTGCATAACAGAAATGGAAATTACTCTTTCTCACAGTGATGGTGCTGCTGCACTAGTTTTGGTGAGTGGAGAGATAGCTCTGAAGCTTGGGCTTCAAGTTATTGCAAGAATCAGGGGATATGCTGATGCTGCTAAGGTACATTAAAACGTGAATAAATATGGGAAAAGACATTAGGCCTTGGAAAGTCTGAAATGGAAAAAATCAAAGTTCAGAATGTTTTTAATATACATAATTCATGACTTCAATCTCATATGACTGAGCTATATATTATACACAGGCACCAGAGGATTTTTCAACAGCTCCAAGTCTTGCCATTCCCAAAGCTCTTTCCCATGCTGGGTTGGATGCTTCAGAAATTGATTTCTTTGAAATTAATGAAGCATTTTCGGTAGGATTTCTTTGAATGTAATATTTCTTTTTGTGCTAATTTTTTGTGGTGATAAATTTAATTCTTCATATTGCTCACTGTAGGTTGTGACTCTTTGCAATCAGCAGCTTCTTGGAATTAATTCAGTGAGTTGCCCAACTTGTTAAAAGAGAGAGAAAAAAGAGAACCCTGTACTGAAAACCTTGTTATTTTCTATACGGTTTCCCATTTCCTGTTTTCATTTTCAAAGAAAACAAAAAATAAAGTTGAAAACAGGTTTAGTTAATATTTAGAAAATGTTTTCTTAGAAAATATTTTTTTAAATATGATCAAAACAGAAAAACTATGAAATGAGTTGCCACCACCATGGTCACCATTGTTTTCATATTCTTTAGTTCTCTCATTTTAGTGAAGTAACTTTGTTAATTTGCAGGAAAAACTAAATTTGCATGGCGGAGCTGTATCCTTGGGGCATCCTCTTGGTTGCAGTGGGGCTCGTATCCTGGTGACACTTTTAGGGGTATGTTTGGCAGAACACAGTAGTATAATATTAAGGTCATGTTTGGAAGAGTAATTTGAGCTTATCTTATGCCATAAGCACTTATAGTGTTTGGAAGAGTTTATGTAGATAGCTTATGCATATCTATAAGCTGTTTTTTTTTTTTGACAGGATATCTATAAGTTGTTTTGAGCTTATTTTCATAAATTGTATTCATAATAGCATATGAATAGCATTAGCAATAAGGGCTTATGGGTCATATGTGCGTAATTAAGCTGTTTTTTTCCCAACACGCTTCATATGTTGTTTACCCAATACCTTAAGCTTTTTCATGGCATAGTTTAAGAGACTCTATGCCTAAGTGGTCAAGCGTTCGATCCTTGTTGCGTGTCATTGACACTAGGCTCTTGCGTGAGGGGTATTAGAAGGATAATTTTAGATTATTCATGTTTTTCAAAATAAAAAATTATTCATCTGTAATTTACTTGAAAGATTCATTTGTTCATGTCATGTTTCAGTTTATAATTCAATACATTTTTTTTATATAAATTCTTTATTGTTCTTAATATGTTCCATATGTATTAATGGTTCTTTTTCCATACAGGTCCTGAAGCGTAACAATGGGAAATATGGAGTTGGTGCTTCTTGCAATGGAGGTGGTGGAGCTTCTGCCCTTGTTTTGGAGCTTGTGTAAGGTCCTTTTCAAGTAAAGTCAATGTGGCTGCAAATTTAGTTCAACAAAGTCTACCTTCCCTTTATCTTATTTTATGACTTTGTTTGAATAAGCACAGTTTTAATATAAAAAGGGATTCCAAATAAGTTATTAAATATTTGGATGATATTTGTACAAGGTACAAGCACTTATTTAAATAATAAGGGGCATTTGGATAAAATTACATAACAATTTCAATACTGTAAATTACTAAAAAGGATATGTTTCCAAAATCAGTTGATGTAAATAATTAAATATGAATAACATCAAATAAATTGAAATTATGTTCTTTATACATATTTTATATTTGAGTCTAAAATGTCATTCATGTGGAAAACAATTTTGTGCACAATTCCATTGATAAAATATATCATGGAAACTGGACTTTCATGCGTTTTTTTTTTTTGAGGGAAGACTTTCATGCGTTTAAAAAAGAATGTAGGTAACACTCCTCTAAATTTAAAGCCTATTTTAACACTGCAGACCAAATAACACTTTTTTGTAGTAATAAGTTCAAGAAAGTCTTATTTAGTCCGTATAGAAACGGGATCATATTAGACTTTGGAAATAAATGAGGATTCAAGTTTGGTCCATTGATTTAAGGGAAGAGCAAACATGATAAAAAGATAACATGATCGGTTTGAAATTCTAAAATGTAAAATGGTGGGACTAGCCAAATACAAACTCATAGGCAATGCCTAGGCAATAAGTCCTAACCATGATAAGAGACCAAACTAAAATTACATCAACCATTACAAGTCCTAATTTCACATGTAGTCCTTGACAGCAAAGATAAGAGGCCCAACTAAAATTGCATTAGTGTAAGTCACACTAACTTTCACTCACGGTTCTTGGCAATAAGACACAGGTGATTTTTCTTGTGTCGAGCAAGTCCTTGTAGCCCTTTATCATCAATCTCTTCCCGCGTCATCTCAGGAGGCGTTTCCCAATCAAATGAGTTTAATAGGTTTGCAGTTATGAGCTCCAACGTGGCGATTCCTTGTGGCATGCCAGGGCAAACTCTACGCCCGGCACCAAACGGAATGAGCTCAAAGTCTCGTCCCTTAAACTCTATGTTCTTGTTTAGGAATCTATCAGGATTAAACTCGTGTGGGTCTTTCCAAGCCTCAGGATCCCTATGGATGGCCCAAACGTTTACATAAACAATTGTCTTGGCTGGTATTTCATACCCATCTACGATAATATTTTTAATTGTTTCTCTTGGTATTAGTGGCGCCAGCGGATAAAATCTGAGTGTCTCTTTTATAACTGCCTTCAAGTATTCGAGTTTTTGAATATCCACTTCATCGATGAAGTCTTTGTTGCCACATAGATTTCTTATTTCTTCTTGGACTTTCTTCATTGCTGTTGGGTTCTTCATTAATCCAGTCATGAGCCAAACTGATGCGGCTACACTCGTGTCAGTTGATCCTATAAGAAGGTCCTATGGTAAAGAAAAACGAGTATTAAGTAGGTGTGCTGGGAAAAATAAATGTAAGAGATGAATTAATAATGAAAATTAAATTAAATGATACGTACCATCATGAAAGCTTTAATGTGTTCATCGGTGAGATCAATTGAGAGGGAACCCTGGTTTCTAAGCTGGAGTAGCGTATCAACTATATCATCCTCCTGGGTTTGATCTTTGATCCTATTAGGATCGAGGTGCTCATCAAGGACTTGTTGGAAAAAGGCATCGAACGAGTTGATAGTTTTATCAAGACGAGCGAGTGAGCCTGTGAGTTTATCAATCCACCCCATGAAAGGAATGTAATCTGAAAAGAAGAAGGTTAGAAACATGGCTTGTCCCTGAACAAGAAGGCTATGGAAGATGCTGTTTTCAGCTCCATCCTCATCATAGATTCTCCCAAAAGCAATCCTGGAAATAGTACAGCTCGCGACAGACATTATGATCTCACTCAAGTTTGTGACTTTGGAAGAAGAAATATGGCTAGATATCTTTTGAATCATTTGCTTGACCTCATATTTTCTTACATGGGAAAAGCTAGAGACCTTTTTCGCGCTGAAGAAATGGATGGCAGCAATTTTTCTGATTTCTCTCCAGTAATCATTGTATGGGGAAAAATTCATGTCCATGGCATTGTAAGAAATTCTTTTCTGGCTAAGTGTGGGAGCTCTGGTGCAAACAGCAAGATCATGGTCATTGAGGATCTTTTGGGCCATTTTAGGTGTGGAAATAATGATGGCTTTCTTGATGCCAAATCGAAGGGAAAAAATTGGACCATAGATCTTTGAGAGGTTCCAGAGTTGAAAATGGAAATTCAAACTGTCAAGTTGATGAAGGTTACCTATGATAGGAAGGCCTCTTGGACCTGGTGGAAGTGGAAGTTTCTTGTTGATGGATTTCTTCTTCAACAGGATAATGAAGAGTACCAACAGAGGAGGAAGAGCTAGTACTAAGTACTGAACAGATGAGAAGGACAGTATCATTTTGCACTTTGCAGACACAAGATAGATCAATCTGGGAAGAAAAATCTTATCTGATTTTGATATTTCTTCTCTGTAAGAAACTAAGAAGGGATCGAATGTGTGATGTTTTTGTACCTGCTCTCTAGTCCAATTTATATATATGCATACAAACCTCTACTTGGGATATCATATAATATAATACAAAGTAGCCAGCTAGGAAATATATCACGTTTAGAATGCAAAGTCAAATTGGGGAAGACAGACACAAGTAAGAAAGATTGTCTTCTTTTTTGTGCTCGATCACAAACAAACAAATTTATATATATGTCACGTTTCGGAATTTTACATATTAAATTTGAGGAAACTTTTAGTGGAGACCGTAGGTGTTGTTTATTACTTTCATGATAAGGTGATTTTTATATTCTAACTGTTTCAATAATTTCTCGGGAACAAAGAAAACTAAAGATTGTTAACAACTAAATTTTTCAAAATCTGATCTACCACTAAGACTTCTTTATTCAGAATGATCCTTAATTTTCTCAATTGTCTTCCCCCAATTGTTTTTCAAGAAACCATCAGAAACTGAAATCTTTCTAGAATTTGGAAGCTGACCTGAGGAGCAGGGTTATGTTCATATGAACCTCAAAAAACCTATAATTCATCTATGTTATAATTCAGATCTATTTATTGAACTAATTGCATGTAGTGAAAACTTAAAACAAAAAGAACCCGCTTTTGTCGGAGCAAGTTGGCGCCCTCAACATGTGGATTGAAAAGAATTCTTGTTGATCCATACGCGTTTTGTAAACTTATTTTCCCTAATCATAATAATTGCAGTCAAAAAATGAGAATTTAATCAACAGACAACAATAGAAAAAGAAACTTTAAAAGAAGGAAAAATAACCTATCTTCCCTACGTGTTTTGTAAACTTATTTTCCAATAATAATAATTCAGTCACTAGGGTTGACAATGGGCCCGGTGAGTGCGAGTTTGACCATTCCCACACCCGAACCCAAACTTAACACCCACACCCAAATTTAATATGAGTGTAAAAGTTAAATCCAAACTCAAATCTCTGGGTTTCGGGTTACCCGAACCCAAAACCCGATGTGAGCACCGAACCCACAAAAAACCCAAAAACCTGACTCGGAAAACAACATGTACATAAGAAAGCAACATAAACATAAGCTGATTAAACCTCATCATTTTTCCAATACAAAGGAAAAAATATAGTTCATGAACATAAGCGGATAAACAACATAATTCATGGATTTATAAACGTCTCAATTCTAAATATTTACTTAAACTTCATTCTTCAAGAAAATCCTACTTAATAACTTTAATAATATATATAAGGGCCGGTAATTACATGTATAATGCTTCGGGTTTGGGTTTGAGTTTGAGTTTGAGTGCGAGTTTAATCAATCCCAAACCTGAATCAAAACATGTTTTAAAATTCGGGTGAAACTCAAACCCAAAGAAATCGGGTTTCACCCAAAATTTCAGGTTGGGTTTGGGTCGGGCCCCGCAGGTGTGGATTTTCCTGCCATCTCTATCGATCATGAAATCCGTCATTAATAAGCTAAGTGAGGGAAATTAATAATTATTTAATTTTGATATTTTTTTTATTCTAAATATATCTACCCTACATTTTAGAAGAATCAGATAGTGAGTTGTTTTACTTCCTATTTCTTACCTGTTCTTTTCCCAGTTACAATAAACCAATTTACCACACCATCTAGTGCTCGTTTTCTGCACTAAACACTTTCAACAAGTTCCTTTTGTAGAGGCTACAACAAACTTTTTTGACCATCTCAATCTTAAACACGCTTTTCTTCTTCTCTTTTACTGCCTTTATTCAGTTTTCATTAAAGAGCACATATTGGTTATTAAGTTTGGGGCTTTTCACCGCAAACAACTGATCCGGCATGTTGACGTACCTTAGGAGAGATTATGGAAAATTAAGATCGTGAAATTAAATATCGGCAGAAATTCATATTGTGATGCAACAAGTGGAATTACAAATAGATAATAATCAAAATAATATGAGGATGGGTTTAGATGAAGCTTGGGTTGAAGTGCGCTAGGCGTTGTCTTTAGGGAGAATGCGCTTCAACTGCACTAAGTAGAATAAGAACTTAAATGCTCTCCTCTCCTAAGATACGTCAATCCGCCGGATCAGTCGTGCGCAGCGAAAAACTCCCAAACATGATGATCAATAGTCCAATATGTGCTCTTTAATGAAAACATAGAAGTATTAAAAGAGAAGGATGAAGCGTGTTTAAGATTGAGATGGTCAAAGAGGGTTGTTGCAGCCTCTATAAGAGAAACTAGATATAAAACCCGTGCGTTGCACGAGTGTTTTTACAATTTTATCAACATTATATAAAATTTATTATAGTTTAAATAAAAATATTATGTATATATTAAATATTTTTACTTATAAATTATAATAAAATAAAAATAATTGTGTTAAAACATTTCATTATGAGTATTAGAGTTTTCTTTGTTTAAATAGTGAATACTATTCAAATTTAATAATTTGCATTGAAATAATTTTAAAGATTTAAAGATGTATTTATTTAAACATACAATAAATTATAAAGTGCATTTCAAATATTTTAAATCAATTAATAAGTTTTAATATCACCAAATAAATTATATCAACATTTTCTTATACTTTTTATCAACAATTAATTAACTTTAACTTTGATAATTACAATAAATTTTAATTTTAATATTCTAAAATATTATTTAGCAAATTAATTATTTTTTAATTTTAGTCTTAATTATTTTTCTCTATTATACTTAAGTTGATCTTTTTTACTAATATATAATAGATCAAAATTTATAATTCAAGAAATTTCTGAAAAAAAATACACACACGTCATACTTTTTTGACATCCACGTCATACTCAATAATGTTAATTTTATAAATGATTTATTAATAAATTATTGCGGCACTTTTTTATTTTAAAACTATTTGCTAATTTTTTATTTATAAAATTAATTAATTTTAATTATAAATAATGTTTCCATATAAAAATATTATTTAATAAAATTTTATTCTAAATATCATTTTGTGAATACTCTATACACATTTTAATGTATATAAAAAGATTATTCTAAAAGATTTAAATAATTATAATATATTAGTTTTTTATGTATGTAAAATTATTTTATAAAATAACACAAAACAACATTATAATCTATATTAACAACACATGTAACTATTAAAAAATTCTAAGTATATCTTTACGAAAAGCATTTAATCATTGACTATTTCTGATATTTCATATATTTATTTTATATAAAATATATTACTCTATATGAATTTAATTTTTTTCTCAACTTGAGATCAATAATTAATATTTTAACTTCATATGTTTAATTTTTTTATCACATTATATTTAGCTTTTACTTAAATGTATAGGAAATTTTATAATTAATATATAAATAATTATAAAAATGAAGATAAATAAGTTTATAAATGTATTATTTAATGTTGGTAGTTGAATAGTTTTTGACATTACAATTTATTCAGTTTTAATTTTATTACTTAATATATTTACTGCAAATGAAATTCTTTATTTTTCATGTATTTTAATGTAGAGGTAGGAATGACTTGATGTATTTAATGCAAAAAACTCAAGTCTCCTTTACATATATATATAGAAGATAGATAGATATTGATAGATATAATTTTTTTATTTTAAAAGTATTTTATCTAAATTATTTATTAACAAATATTTAATTATTAATTTTAATTTTTAATATTTGTCAAATGCAAAGCCCAAGTCAATTTTAAGTTTATGAATGTTGTTATTTAATTTTAGTAGTTGAATAGTTTTTTATTATATAAATTTTTTCAGTTTTTAATATATTTCATATTTTTTTATTTTTTAATATATTTAATATAAATGTATTGGAGATTTATGGTTTAATGCATTTAATACATGAAAAACCTCAAGTCTCCTTTACATATATATATAGAAGATTTGTAGCTAGGAAATAGTAGGGTTGATATTTTTAAAATAAAAACGTATCAAAATTAAATTAAATAATTATTAAAAGAAAATATCACAAACATTTTAAATCTGAATTTTAAATTAAATAAATATAATTTAATTTTTCCAAGAGGAAGACATACTTTACAGTTTTTTTTATTCCAAGAGGAAGACATACTTTAGAGTTTTGATGTACGTTTATGTATTCATTTTCTAAAAATTAACGTGCATTGAACCACAAGTTAATTACTAGCAAGATAAATATAATTTTGATTGTTTAGCTTATGAGGAATGGATATATAACACTTGTGTTTTTTTTTTATACATCGGAAAATTGTGTTGGTTTTTTAAACAATATAAAATTCTACATATAAATTGGAAAACATTAATTTATTCTTGACTGAATAATTCTGATGGCATTTAAAATAATTATATTTGGCCACAATATAATAGTATATATTTAGAGAGGGTTATTTTTTCACCTATGAAAAGAATGGTTAGAAGAGGGGTGAGAGGAAGCACGCGTTCTAAGGAGCTCAAGTAATGGAAAGTAGGAGATGTTTGCGCATGCTTTCAATGGCTCCGAAATAGGGAAGACATGTATATAACCCAGAATGGTTACATGAGGAGGAGTCTTCTTCCACTGTAGAATAAAGAAAAATAAAAGAAGCTGATTTTAGGAGAAAAATAAAAGGTTAAAATAGAGTAAGAACATAGAGAAAAAGGTAGATAGATGGGTGGAGTAATAATGTTGATGCTCTTTCTATGCCTTTTTGCTGGGACAATATCTGTGGTTTGGGGTGAAGATCCTTACTTCTACTTGACATGGAATGTTACATATGGAACCATTTCTCCATTGGGTGTACCCCAGCAAGCCATTCTCATCAACGACCGATTTCCTGGACCCAATAT
Source organism: Lotus japonicus (assembly GCF_012489685.1). Taxonomy (NCBI): domain Eukaryota; kingdom Viridiplantae; phylum Streptophyta; class Magnoliopsida; order Fabales; family Fabaceae; genus Lotus; species Lotus japonicus. The sequence goes on from NC_080046.1 coordinate 4,464,128, forward strand.
CAATGCCACCACAAATAATAACCTAGTTATTAAGGTCTTCAACAATCTTGATGAGCCTTTCCTTTTGACATGGTTGGTACCCCTATAGCATAGCTTCATTTCAAATTATTATTCTTCTTACTTTTCTTATATTTCATGCACGTATTGTGTTTGTGTCTTCAGGAATGGTATCCAACAAAGGAAGAATTCATGGCAAGACGGTGTTGCCGGAACAAACTGCCCCATTCCTCCAGGGACACACTTCACCTACCATTTCCAAGTGAAGGATCAAATAGGTAGCTACTTTTATTCCCCAACCACAGCAATGCACAGAGCAGCAGGTGGTTTTGGCAGCCTCCGTATAAACAGTCGCTTGCTCATTCCGGTACCTTATCCCGATCCTGAGGATGACTACACTGTTCTCATCAATGACTGGTACACAAAGAGCCACACCATACTGAAGAAATTGTTGGATAGTGGGAGATCTATTGGTAGACCTACAGGTGTTCTCATCAATGGAAAAACAGCCAAAGGTGTGTTAGAAAATTAAAGAGATGAAGACCATAGAAAATGAGGAAATTCTATTATTTTGACGCACATGCTACTTGAGTTAATCATAGTCATTACATAACTACTCAATTAAAATACTAAATAAGTAAAATTAAAGGTAACGGCAAATGCTTAGTGATTACTGATTACATAACAAAGAATAATAGCCCTTATGCAAAACTAATGTTGCTTAATGAATTACTACAACCTTCTATGTTTTTAACCATGCAATTTGTTATTTTCTGATTACTACTAACTTTAACTTTATGTCTAACAAGGTGATGGAAAAGATGAGCCACTCTTCACCATGAAGCCTGGAAAGACCTACAAATACAGAGTGTGCAATGTTGGCCTCAAGGACACCCTCAATTTCAGGATCCAAGGCCATCCCATGAAAATTGTTGAGGTAGAAGGCTCCCATGTGGTGCAAAATAACTATGACTCTATTGATGTCCACGTAGGTCAATGCTTTTCTGCTCTTGTCACGGCTAATAAGAAGCCAATGGATTACTACATCGTGGCTTCAAGTCGCTTCACCAAAGGTGTTTTAACAGGTAAGAAAAATGTTTGTTGTTATGCGAAAGATTGTTTACAATGAATATAAGAATAAATTTGACTGATTGAACCTAAACGAGTGCATGTGCACTTATCTTGGAAATAGTCATCATAGAGATATGTTACATTTACACTCATTTTTCTTAGGACATGGTTTGTTTTGCTTTCAAATTTGAAAGTGCTTTAGTCATGGACTGTGAGTTAATAGATGGAAATGGGATGATTTAGATTCTAAGTTCATCATATTTTCAGTTGCATTTAAAGGCTCACATTTTTTTTACTAGAATGATTGTTGTAATTAATAGTGTAGACATTCAACAGACACTTCATTTTTTTCTCTATTTAGTTTTTCTTATCACATCCATCATACAAAACATACATTAGTTCTCTTTCTTCTCCTTATTTCTCACTCTAAATGTCTATTGGATGTCTTCATTATGCGGACATCTACGAATCATTTTACATGTAAGTCATTAGATGAATATTAAACAACATGTCAACATACATTTTAGTTCGAACATACGTTTTCTGACTATAGTGACTACATTAAAAATTGATAGCGGAAGAACTTACTTTATCCTTATACATAATCCCTACTACACCGTTCTTTCTAAACATGAAAGTGGTGTAGAGATTGAGTACAATAAAAATATTCAATAGCTCATTTCATATGAACTCTACTTATATACTATTATGTCTCCCATTTTGTTGTACTCATTTTTATGTAACAAACTCATACAACTCAAACAACAGGTAAGGGTATAATCCGTTATGCCAATGGTAAGGGTGGTCCTCCTGCACCAGAGATCCCAAAGGCACCCATTGGTTGGGCATGGTCTCTCAACCAGTTCCATTCCTTCCACTGGAACCTCACTGCTAGTGCTGCCAGGCCCAACCCTCAGGGCTCCTACAAATATGGTCAGATAAATATCACTCGCACCATCAAGCTCAGTAACTCAGTTAGCAGAACAAAGGGCAAGCTTCGCTACGCCATCAATGGTGTCTCCCATGTTGACCCAGAAACTCCCGTCAAGCTTGCTGAATACTTTGGTATTGGGGACAAGGTATTCAAATATGATACTATCACAGACAACCCACCCCCCAACATTGGAACCGCTGTAACGTTACAACCAAATGTCCTCAATGTTACATTCCGTAATTTCATCGAGATCATCTTTGAGAACAATGAAAAATCAGTCCAGACATATCACCTGGATGGTTACTCATTTTTTGTAGTCGGGTGAGTAGTATTTCTTCATTATGATTAGATAAGTGTTAGACTTAACTTTAATTGGTTGTTTGGTTCATGGCATGGCATCTTTTACCTGGATTCCATGCAGCCATTCAATACTGCATTCGGTGAAGTCAAGAGTCTGCAGTCGTCCAATTAGGATGTCCTTAAATATGAATCCTACAAGTTTGATCAGACGACTGCAAACCTCTGACGTCACCGAATGTTAACAACCTGTGGTCAGGATTTTAATTACACATCCTTTACAACCTTGAGGTCTGGATTTTGATCATTGTTCCTAAATTGTCTAAACAATATGTTGAATTAAAGGTTAAACAAGAGCCAATTGGACTATTTATAAATTTTTCACCATAGTTACCCAACATATTAAGGGCAATGGGCTCTTTTGTGTGTCTTCACCAAACATTTGAAGAAGGAATTAATACTGAATAAGTTTCTATTCTGGTTATTGAATCTACAGCTCAGAACCAGGAACATGGAGCCCAGTGAAAAGGAAGGACTATAACCTTCTTGATGCTGTGAGCAGACACACAGTTCCAGTCTTCCCAAAATCTTGGTCGGCGATCATGTTGACATTCGACAATGCTGGAATGTGGAATCTGAGATCAGAGATGGCTGAGAATCGCTACCTGGGACAACAACTCTACCTTAGTGTTATGTCCCCTGAGCGTTCTACCAATGATGAATACCCTATGCCAGAGAACATATTGCGTTGCGGTCTTGTAAAGAATTTGCCAAAGCCAAAACCATAATACACCTAATTATAAATACTCTCTATATTTAGCTATCGTTTCTTTGAGAAACGTGACACCAAAGGTGGTTTTAGCAAGCTTGTAGAAGAATATATTGTAGCTAGAAGGTTGGGGAAAATCAATGTGTGTCAACCAATTTGAAATTGCAATTTTGTACTTTCTTGATTCTTTTCGACATACGCAATCCTATATAGTTTTAGCCAAAAATAGGTTTGCATATTTTTTGTAATCGTTAGATTGTTCTTAATAAATAAAATAGTCATATAAATGTGTCCTGATTAAAATGTTATAATTAACTAACTAGCTAGGTTCAATAAAAAAAACTAACTAGCTAAATAGTATGTATTAGTATTGATACTCCAACATGCACGGATGAAATAAGAGTTTTTTGTCAGTTTACATTAGACCTTACGTATATCACTTATTTAAGTTATTTTTATAATCCTTTTCAAAAAAAAAAGTTATTTTTATAATCTTAGTTACATTCTTATTCCTTTTTTTTTTCTAGAGTTTTTGTAGTATTTTCTTTAATATTTCGTAGGAAATTCATTAAAGCAATGTCAACATTCTAAAGGTTCTTTAGAAGTTGAGCTGATGCTATGCTGATCAAATCAGCTACTCGCAATTCCTTATCAGATTTGTGGACGGACAAACTGGACGCGAGTTGCCAAGGCCCTCGTCCCGAGTCCCGAGCAGCAAGGAACTCCCATCCCCCAAGCTTGCTCCAAACCCATTTGCCACAGCCTCCTTTGCCTTCACGATTCCCCGCCATAAACATGATTCCCCGCGCTTGTGTTGAGCTGTCAACACTGATTCATTCTTCAAGTATTTATCAGTTAACACCCTAACCCACAGCTTATCTTTCTCATGTACTACTAAAATGTTGTCAACCATTTTGCTCAAGAGAGCTTCATTATTGAGCCTTGCACTACGGATACCCAAGCCACCCTTGTCTTTGGGTTGCGTGATATCTTTCCAAGCGACTAAAGTTTTTATATTTTTACAAAACAGGAAACGACATAATGAGAAAAGGAAATAAAATAAATTAAAATTTTCGTTAGGGTAAGATAATAGTTTTTCATTGAATTCCTATACAATATTCAATTGTATAAGAGTTAAAAAAGATAATCAATTCTGAGTTCTGAGTTCATCTTTTTAAGAAGGAATTCTATCCTAAACAGCTTATAGTTAGCAATCAGCCCCACTATAACTAGAAATCCAAACTAGCATGGTTGGTCATAGTCCTAGTTGTATTCACAACCTCCTATTTATACCCAGATTCTCCAATACCTGTGCAACATTTACTTACAAATCCAGTAAAAACTAAGGGATTTATACGGTTTAAGCAAGTTCATCAAAGGACCTAAGCTGCAATTACCCTTCTCTCCTCAAGTGCAAGCTTCTTGTGTAGCCGCTCTTGGTGATCAGAAAATTCCACAAACATATCCCTCAGATCACTAGCTATCTTGAATTCAGGACTTTCTGAAGATACAATCTTCAAACTTTGCCTGGTTCCTTTCTTTCCATTCTGTAATGCACTCTGCAACAATAAAATCTTTATCAGTAAGGGAGGGAGGAAATATATAGAGAAACTACCTTTGGCAATTATTACATCTAATCAAATTCTTTAGTCCTTTTGCTGCCGATAAAGTGAGCAATTACAATTGTTCATTAAGAAATCAAGAATTGATATGTCTGTAAGTATATGAGCACAATCATAACTATAGATTTCGCAATCAATAGCAGTGATGATTACTTTACCCTCTATAGTAACTCTTCAAATCCTTCAAAAACAGCATGTATTCTCTCATGCAAAGTTTCCCTAGTGGACAGGGTCCTACTAAAACGAAAATTGATTACTGATGGTTCCTCAATTTAGCCATCTGGCAATCCTAATGACCATGCTCCGGTCTCCACTACCAAGCCTTAAATTATTCTTTATTGGAAAAAAGGATAAAATAAATTTGTGTATAAGCTACCTGAGATATAGGAATCAATGTTCCTATGGATGCTTTGACATTTTTGAGACCCGCTACCATATCAATTATCACCCATGGTCTGGAAAAAGACAGTGAAGAGGTTTAAATAGCAAATGAAAATAACCATACATCATTAACATATACAGAATTCACTAGCCTAGGCTTGTAATCCATAACCTTTTCCAAGCATTGCTGGTAAAGTTATTTCAATAATTGCTGTCAAAAGATTTGACAAGCCTTTTTTACTTTAATTGGTGAGCATGGGCATTTACTTTTCACGGTCGAACCAACAGCAGATAACCACATTGAACCCTTCTTAAAATATATAGGACAGATATCAATGCATAGAACTATACATACATATACCTGCCAGTTGAAGATGTTATGATGTGGTGGGGATCTGTCAAAAACTCACAAAGCTTTTGGAACACTGTTTCAGAATTCAACAGAATGGCCCCCCTTGTATACATCTCCCATGACAAACTTGGAAAAATGAAGACTCTAGATGATACTGAAGCATGTCTTTGTAGGAATTGTTCAACTGTTAATGGGCATAGTTCTCTATCAAGATTTCCAATCAAAATCATACACACATTCCTTTTACCTCCAAGATCACTATCTTCCGTTCTTTTGGCATCACAGCTGACTATAAACCAGAATGAAACAAACAAAATCAGATGAAAAACAGAAGACAAAGGTTAAAAGATTTATTTTATAGAACAATATCATACATAGAAATAACAGTTGCAAAATATTAGGCCAGTAATTTGGGTCAATATTGACAACGTCCTACTACGCATTATGAGAATAAGGACTCCTAACAAAGTTAATATCTACAATTAATATCTCCAATTCCTAACCATATATTAGAATATGGGAGGCATATCTCTACCCCAAAAGCAAGCTTGGAGGTGAGGATTGTTTTCATATATATAAGGGCTATCTTGGTCATATCTCTAGTTCATGTGAAACTTCTCAACACACCCCCTCAAAATAGGAAGAGATCAAATAATGATAAGGCTATTAAAAATAGATACTGAAAATGTAAAAACTACCCAAACGAAAAACAGAGACACAATGTATCAAATTATACTACTGATAAAGATATTCATCAGTTTGAGAATTAGACAAGGACTTTGGGAGATACCAAACACTAAACAAAACTAAAGAGTGAAACAAATCTTTGTAAACAAATCCAATCAGTGGATTAGGAAAGAAGCTTAGATACACATAAAACAGCCAAAACACATAAAACACTACATGGTTCATTTCAAACCCAATCATCATCAGTCCATTTACACACAAAAGAACACTACATGTTTCATTTGAAGCCTGAACACATCTGGTCTAGACCAGTGGGTCAGTCACGTTGTGAGTTGTAATGTAGTTCCAGCAAGTATACCATGTCGGGGGGATGGGTAGCCCACATGGTTGAGCTAAGGGTAATTGTAGGTGAAGGGTCAGGGTTCGAACCTTGAGGAGGGATAATTTACACTGATTTACGAACAACTAACATTTGCCTATAAACAAAAAACTACAAGTATACAATGTCAATGTCAAATTATAAAAGGACAATCATATGAAGAGAAGCATTAAAATATCAGAAATATTTTTGAAGACGTCGTCTATATTACATAGAAACAAACCTGCAGGTAAACAAAGTTTGGAGGAAGATTTCCTGGCACGTCGTGTTTCCTACAGAGAGGAATATATATGATGTCAGACACAGAAAGCACATCTAAGAACTTGAACCCATGCTATTACTATAATTTTTCTATAGCATATTTGGAAATCCTTCAACAATAAATTTTAAAACCAAAATCAATTCTTGGAAGAAGCTTTCGTGAATAGCTTCTGAGGACCAAATTGATTCTTTGAAAAAAATAAGTTGATCCAAATATGTTGTTAGCATGCAAGATAATAAAAACTACTTCTGGATCTGTAATAGAGAGATGCACATACTACTTGCCTTTCGCACTCGTTCAAAATAACCAATTCTAGGGGCAGTCTTTGAGCCATCATTGCCATATGCCAGCATAGGGACAGTGTTTGAGCCTTCATCGCGATATGCCACCATTTCCAATCCACAAACTCCCTTCGGTGTTAAAATAGATGGAGAAGAGATAACTCCTAATCTCTCTCTTGTCATCTTCAGAAATGAATCCACTGCCGGATCTGGCTTCACAGGCTGAACTATGCAAATATTCTCCACAGTGCTAGTGGTCAAATTTTCAGCATTAGGCCCATGTAACCAGAAGAGCACAAATTTGCAGTGGCACACTTCCTCTGCTTTTTCAAAAGAATGATCGCCTTTTATCACCTTATGAAAACAGACACACAAAATTTCAGAAGCACATACAAACACAGAGGAACCAAATTAATGAAGAATATAAAATCATGTTTACTTTTCCCAACAGTAAATAAAATAAAAACCACTAACTTCCTATTCTGTTGAATTGAATACCAAGAGTGTGCTTTGAGAAGCACATTTGAGCTTATTTTATAACTAAACATCTAAGCACGTATTTCGTTAAGTTCATAAAAAAAATCTTTCTCTTTATAAAAATATTCTATGACCTGAGCAGCTTAATAAGCATAAGTCAATATAAGAAACATATTGAAATAAGCTGAAAACAGAATAAGCATAAGCTATTGTAAGCAACTTATGAAAATAAGCCCAAAAGAGCATATAAGGTTCCGTTTGGATACCAGCTTATTAGAGCTTATTGGAGCTTATCAACTAAAAAAAAGCATCACATGAGCTTCAATAAGTGCTTTTTTGTTTGCATCCAAACAGGCTCAAAAAGTAGTTCATAAGTTACATAAGCTCTCCTAAACACATAAATAAGCGCTTATGCCAAAAGATAAACTCAAATAAGCTCTTGACATAAGCTATTTTGAGCTTATTAGAACATGCTTCTCATATTAGACAATTAATAAGCATTTATATTGCTATATAATAGCTTAAATTAGTAGCATTTATTCACAATTAATTAAACTGGGTACTTCACACCACATTTATTTTCACCACAATGTCGTTTTGAGCGAAAACGAAAATGTGATAAAAGGGAGGAGCGACTAACCGCGTCGACGACGGCGTCGTAGAAGCGAACGTCGTCGGAGCTGAAATGGTGGCAAGCGCAGACCTTAACGCCGCGACGGAGCTGGCGGCACTCGGAATCTTGAAGCTGTTTAGAGAGGGGTCTGAATCTCTCTTGGAAATCTTGAAGCTGTTCCTCCGATTCGAAGAATGTGGGTTCGAAGAGATTGTCGTGATCCTCAGGGAAGTTTTGGTACCTGACTTTGAGGGTTTGTTCGGAGTCCATTGTTACGCAGACAGTGTACCAAGCGTCGTCGTTGAAGCTCTTGAACTCGGTGGTTTCAGATGAAGCTGTGATCAGAGCCATGGTCTCCGTTTCTCGTTTCTCACCTTGTGTTTGTTTCTCTCATCTCATGGCGTTTCAGTTTCCTGATTCTTCTCTCTATTTTTTTTTCTTTCGTCTTGTAGTACAGTTTTATATTGCCGTTAGATTTATTTTCTTTTTCTTTTTTTTACAAAATAGGTATTTTATTTTCAAATTTTAAAATATGTTTGTTTTCCTAAGAAAGAAAAACTTAAATTAGTTATTACAACTTGAGTGAGGCCTTTATTCTTTTTCTTCTCTTGCAGTGTTGTTGTAATCATCAAAACCATTCCTAAGGTTGTAGAAGCAAGACTTCTTCTTCTTCTTCACAAGTTGGTGGTAGCGGTGGGCCGAGAAGGAGTGACGGTCGTGAAGATGGAGATGACGTAGTGGCTGAAAACCCAGGCAGGGGCGGATCCAGACCTTATATATGAGTGTGGCTAAACATAAAAGAAATTATAGACTAAAATATATTGAAAATATTTTTTTTTTCGAAAAAGAGAAATATTATAGATAAAACCATGAGAAAAAGTTTCTCATGGAAATAGAAGAGATTACAGTCCAAGAAGTACTAGGTTTACAACAAAATATAACAAAAGAAACAAAGTGAAAACAACAGTACATAAAGAAACAGGAACAATAAAACAGGGAAAATACAATATGAAAACAACAATCTATACTACACTAATAGTGGAGGTCGAAAAATAGGAGGTGCATGAGAAATCCACAACAGCACATAGTAGGTCACAACACTTATCAAAGCACAGAACACACGACACTTGACAACAAAGTGTAGCTTTACTAATTTGTGATCTTATTGGAAAGTTCTGCTTACATGCACAGACTGCTACCCACAAATACCAAACTCAAGCAAAACTGCATATGCAAGAAAAATATAAGAAAACCAACGAACACAAGGAAATTATGAATGTACAAGAAAAGACTAAAGATAGTAATTACACTAACTCGATGTTTAAAACTTAAACAATAATTTCATAGTTTAGATATTTGTGAATGTACATATAGAGAAATTATATCTCTAAGAAATTTAAACAAACTCCTTAACCTATTTTTTGTCTTCTCCTTTGGGTTATCTCTTAATTTCTCTTATGTAAATTGTGATTTTTAATTGTAAGACGTTAAAAATAATTTGCAATTAGAGACATGAGTAAAATCAAAACAATAAACTTTAGATTGAAAAATAACTTGCAATTAGATGTTGGGTTTTCTTGTCAAGCATATAATTTTTTTTTTTGAAAAAAAGAAAAAAGAAAAACTGGTGTGGCTAAAGCCCCACCTAGCCTTCAAGTAGATCCGTCCATGGGTTCAGGTTGAAATTATAAGAGTATCTCATATGAAGATCAAGAATGAGATACATAACATAGCTTACTTTATCATATGTAATAGAGAATAATAGGTAAATAATATGTGTGTGTTCTTTTTAGTTAAGGATGAACAATGATTATTGTAAAGATAACAAGAGAAGATTCTAGTGTGAGAGAAGTTAACCTTTTTCTAATGGGGCAACACCTGCTACAACTCATCAGAGAAGGGCAGAGGCCCTCGGCGAGCAATAAGTGAATGAACCAACTCACCACATGTCATTCATAAGAAAATCATAAAATCTCTTTCTCTGGGGGTGGTGCACGACCACGAATAGCTCTCCTAGCTTGACGGGGTCGGGTTAACAAGGCGACGGTGGAGGGGGAGGGGGACTTATCTGCAGAAGACACTCTTACGCATCACGAAACTTGCAGAATACCATTTTGTACATGAAAGAGAAGAGAATAAATAGAGATCTAGAGCGACGACATTTGGAGCAGCGGTTTTGTAGCATGTCCAATTCCATCGTCCTCAACCAAGCCCTTAAAGAGCTTATTTTGTTGTTGGTTAAGGGTTTTCTTTACCCCTAAACAAAGTGCAGCCATGGAGAGTGAGAGCGGGGGATAGGAAGGAAAAAAAAAAGTGAATTGTAGAGAACACTTGGACGTCAACAACAAACTTCGCCTCCTCTTCTCTTAGAACAAGCCTGAGAGATCAAACACAGAAGACAACGAAGAAATAAACACAAACACGTCAATGAATTTAACAGCCGCCATGACCATTGATGCCTCGTTTTTCTTTCCCGAAAAATCACCACTAATTGCTTAAAGTCTAGTTAAACACTCTGACTAAACACTAAGTACTACCACTAACATTAACCATATATAACTCTTCACTTATAACAATTCTACTCCACTAAATATTATTTCAGCACATTATTCAACAACATTTCTTTGCTGAGAGAAAAAAGAAGTCTCCGTACCTCAGCTCACAAAAGACAAAAACAAAATCCCATTTCACTACTTCTCAGTTCTCTTCTCTCAAGTCTCAACCACTCACCGACAAGCACAGCAGGGAGCTGAGAATAGGGCAGCAGCATTGGACGCGCACAACCGTGGCAGAGATGTACCAGGTTCTTTTTAACCGTAAGATATATAGTACTTAATTAATTTCTCCACCCAATTCCAGAAAACAAGAAAACAAAACCAAAGAATGAAGTAATGAACATAACATTATTGCTTTGTGTTTCCTCTGTACTCGCCTATGACAAAGTTTGGCATTTGGGCTTATAGAAAATAATGGTCCACTCCATCATATGGAAGAGAGAACCCATTTGTTAAACTGCTTTGTATTCCCATCAATTTCTTGTGTCTCAAATTATGTTTTTTTCTTTTTTCTATTAAATTTATGTTCGAGCATAAAGTTAATTGGTCTGTTTTCCGAAGGAAAAAAAAATAAAATAAAGTTAATTGGTCTATAGGCTTTTTTACTTCAAAGAAACTTAATCTAGTGGAGTATGATAGGGTCTCGTATCTCACAGATTGCAGATTCATACCCCCACTAGTCAGTCCCCTTAGGGTGAGGTAATTGTAAGTGCTCTTTGAGTCCAATAAGTTTCTCTGCCTTATATTGAGGCATCATCCCTCACCCTAAATTTTTATAAGACGCATCTGTCTCAAATATTGTTTTCCTTTTTTTCCTTTATCTATTAGAATTTATGTTTGAGCATAAAGACAATTGGTCATTAGAGATAAAACCTCTATCATAAAGACAAAAATTCATCAGCCACTCTTTTTGGAATCACATGAAAGATCTTTTAATTTTGGCATTAGAAATTATATCTAACTGAAACACCGTACAGAAAGGTATCAGAAATACATAGGCTATGTTTGACACGTTTAGCTGATAAGCTAGCTGAAAGCTGAAAAGCTAGTTGATAGCTGAAAAGCTAGCTCATAGCTGAAAGTTGATAAACTAGCTGAAAGCTGAAAAACTACGTAATTGTAATAAAAGTGTTTGGTAAAACTAGCTGCTGAACAAGCTGAAATTGTAAAATGACATAAAAAGACATACTTGTATAATTATTTTTTTATTTAACATTACTTTATTTTCACATTAATACCTATTGGATATTAATATTAAAATTATTATAACTTTAAATATTTTAATTTGACTCAATTTATTTATCATCTTAAAAATAGGTTTTCCGAAGCAACAAAAAAAATCATCTTAAAAATATAATATTAATTTTTACTTATTTTATTTTAACATTAATACCTATATGGTGGAATTTTAATAAAATAATAAGAATAAAAATGACAATAAATTCAATAAGCTATAAGCTACCTCAGATAGCTTATAGCTTAAAGCTTTAAGCTACTGAAATAAGTTCCTTCACCAAACACTTTTATAAAGCTTTTAAGCTAGTCAAATAAGCTTTAAGCTAGTCAAATAAGCTATAAGCTAGCTGAAATGACATGTCAAACATAGCCATAAATATAAAATCAAACTACAAAAGTTTAACTTGCCATGATGTTCACAAGGGTTTGCAAGAGAACAAGCACTATGCTTGTTCTGAAAGTCCTTGCCAAAAAGGGACACCCCAGCAGCACTCGGTTTTCTCTCAGGAGACTCACAACCAGGCAGGCCAAGCCTCAGCTCTGTCTCCTTGATTTTGATAGATAATGAGGCCTTACCACCATCCTCAGACCAAAGGGCGGAGGCAGCAGAAGAAGATATCATATCAGAGATTCCTACAGCAATCCATGTGATAGCCTTTCTTACCTGAAGCTGTGCCTGTGTCCCTTGAAAGGAAACAAAAGATCATTCCATGAAAATAAGTGCACAAAAGGAACTAATTAACCAATTATATATTATAATAAGCCATTAACAGTCAAACTTTTAACCTTGGCATCTGATCATCCTGTGATTGTTTGTTTGTTTACACCTCTCTTCCTGTGCAGCTTTCTTCATGTAGAACTACATTAGAGCTTAAGAATCAGCACTTGATGATATTTATTGAAAACAATGAAAAGCACATAATTGGATACATTGGTAGCTTAAAAAGATGTATGTACTAAAACCTGTATTTACTCATCAAAGAGTGCTTATTCAGACTTGGATGACTATGTTGCAGGCTTTCACCATTGATGGTGGTATGGTGATGTAAGTCAGCAATGTGTTTCCCTAGCAACCTGAGCTGCTGCTATACAGTGATAATTTGTTCCTTGCTGAGTTTGCTTAAAATAGTAATGCTGTGTTGTAGAATCTTAGTTGTTACTCGATTAAAATATTTTACACTAGCAAAATTACCCCTCACGCTCCTATCTTCTCATTCTCAAACCCTCTTCGTTCCGTCTCCATTATGCAACCTGCATTTGCGACTACGACTGCAACTTGGCACTGGCATTTCAACTGAAATAATTTTTGTTCAAGGTACACTCATCAGTCCATTTTTCTAGTTTTTCTCTGTACCTCTCACGTGAACCAATTTCTATGCTGCACCTTTTTAGCTTTTTGGTCATCATGTCAATTTTTGTTCCAGGCTCATTCACGGTTAATTTGTTTTTTCTCTAATTAGTATTCATTATTATGGTGATATTGCAAACAAGATAAGCAAACATAACCAAGGAACAGTTGCATAGAAAAACAAGTAGAATAATGCATACTGATCGACAAGTTATCATTCAGTTTCAAGAAAAGAAAATTATAAATACAAATTATAAAATGTCATAAAAAGAAGCCAGTGTAACCTCCGAACTATGAGTCCGAAAATAAAACACGCTTCATATGCCAACAACTGAAGCGTTAATCTTATCGGAACCTCCACAGTAATCGAGCTCTACAAAAGTACCCCCTCCTTCTCCCTTGGCTAGTCTTACCGGATTGACGGCCACACATTTCGCGTGGTCTATCCCTTCATGTTCGCTACTCAGCACCTGCATAGTGGTGAACAATTTCTATATGTTTCACATCACAGGCTTATTTGATAGTCTGGGAAGAAAAAGCGTCTACCTAAACAATCATTTACCTTCACAAAATACTTAATATCTGAAGGTATGATAAGAACATCTGGAATCAAAGAGAGTTGAAGGGCTTCTGGAGCAAGAGAAGAGTCCAATGGAACACTTTCTGCCGGCGGGTAAAGTGGATAAAAGCTGACTCCCAAATTGAAAAACATCAATTATTTCTGATGATTGAATGAACCTAACATCAAGCACAAAAATCACACACTAATACTATATTACCTTTGCTGGTTAAGAATATGGTTTGCAAGTCTACTCAAGCGATCAACAGGTTTTCCATCTGCTGCAGTTCGTGATATCTCCTCCCCACTGAGCTGCTTGAGAATATCCATAGTGCAGCAACCAACTTTGACCTGAAACCCAATCGTTGATTAAAATACTTCTCACATGCTCTTTTCCAGGCACAGCATCTAAATAAACCCTATAACTTAATCTTTTTTGTTTCTCTTGTTCCAAAAGAAAAATAGTAAGCGGTAAATAAGCACTTTAGTGATTAGAAAATACAGGTTTTAATAAATACAAGTTTCAATAAATACATCTTTGAACAAACTCTATAAAGGTGCAAGTTTCTCAATGAACAGCTAAGATTTCATAACAAATATCCTTCTTGTGTGTCAAGGGTAAGTCATAATATCAAATTGCCATGCAATACCTCATTTGCTTCAAAGAGTCCAGGGTTAGCGAGACTGACTATCTGAATTATAAAACAATTATAATGTTAGCATCACCACCAATAGTGAATGATATTCTGCTGGTACAAGTAACAGTTCTGAAGATAGATTATTGAATGTTTTAAAATCATTATACCTGAGATTTGAGATCAGGTAGACTGATATCCAATGCAGGCTGCAAAAACAAATGATTTAAATCAATTTTTGGATGATTAAGGTAACCTAATACTGGCTATGTATCTAGAACAAAAATCATAGGATCATGGTTGGCTCAATTTTATCATTACCTGAGGAAAAACAAAATCATGGTTAGCATCACGTATAGATGGAACAAGGAGAACACGTGCTGCTGAACCCATACATTCTACATAATCTTGCAACTGGGAATAGCAAATCCACCGAGTGGGTTAGAAAAGAACAAAAGAGAAATCCAAAAAAATCCTGCTATTAAAAGATATTACCTTCCTCAAGATTTCAAAATGAAATATTTCATCAAAACTCCTATCCGTTGTCCCTTTCTTAATGTCTGGGTGTTCCGAGTCAATAAATGGTCCCAGCTGAGAAAAAATCCAGTTGTCAACATCAAGTTTGCATCCTTACATGAGTTACATATTGTCCGAGACCCAAAAAATAGTAATTATAAAAATGCTGACTGCAGTATAGGACTTGTAGATATAATATAGACGGTATTTACCAATACAAGCAACTGTGTCGGTTTTCGCTTAGCATATGCAAGTAGTTCTACAAGAGGCTCAAACAACAAATTGTCTGTTGTAGTAAAAGGGCCCGCTGCAATAATCTGTTAACCATCAAAAGCATGTGTAAATATAAATTAGGAACAGAAATGAAGTATGCAAAGGATTATATATTTGAACAGATCAGTTGGCTGATTCTCCTTATCAATAGCTCGCTTCTTTGGAGGA
Organism: Lotus japonicus; assembly: GCF_012489685.1. Classification (NCBI taxonomy): domain Eukaryota; kingdom Viridiplantae; phylum Streptophyta; class Magnoliopsida; order Fabales; family Fabaceae; genus Lotus; species Lotus japonicus. The sequence continues at coordinate 4,479,540 of NC_080046.1, forward strand.
TTCAAATCCTCATCAGCAACAGAAGTAGGTACAGAATCCTCCAATTTGGATGCAACTAAGCAATTCCCACTAGGATTATGCCCTCCAATACCAACTACCTATCAAGATGAAGTTTTCCGCTTTTAACTTATAATGCAAATACACTTGGCACATTTAAAACCTGAACCCTAACCCACTATTTCTTACCTGGCCAGGAAAAACTGAAAAGTGGCTTAAATGTTGTAAGTCTAGGCGAACACATTCCCCTCCAGAGTGCTCCATACTGTCCAGTTAGTAGTTAGAAAACAGATCCATCTATGATTGATGAAATTGAAGGGCTAAAATGTAGCAAATATATGAATGCACCATTCTGTCTGAGTTATTTATTAGAAAACAGATCCATGAATGATATATAAAGATGAAGAGTCAAAAAGGAGCAAATATATAATATATATATATATATATATATATATATGTAATGTCACACTTGAAAATAGTGATAGTCAAGACCTCAAATGAGTCAACAGGGTGATCGGCACATGAACTCTCTAAAACTAAATAATGGATCACAAAATGTTAAGAAGAATCACGTGATGGCATTCCTCTTGTCGACATAAGCTCTGGTCAAGTTGAATAGAGCACACTGCCTTTTTCGGAAAGAGTATTTGTTACATGTTCCTTAACAAATCCAACTTACCGGCCGGCAATAGATACAACAGCCTGATGAGATAGAAGATATATACCCATAAGTAATATACACAGATCTGTTAGCTATTTACCTGCTCTGCAGCATGACTGACTTCTCATTTAGTCGGCCTTCTCCATCACAACAAATCATGCCAACAGCAAAAATGATTCTCTGATAAAGCATATTAATTTAAATTATTAGACAATTTACACCAAGAAGAGATCATTCAATGTAGTCACTGACCAGAACTGATGCTCGAGTTAAAAAACAAAACAGAAAGATGATTGGCTAAGAGCCAATAGTTTTATGTTCTTTATATACATTTTGATGAAAACATCAATCAATTTACCTTCAACTTTTAGTGTACGCATTAGAGAGAGATGTGTTAAATTTACCTGCGAAGCAATTGTAGGATCTGCAAGTTCTTCATAGAGCCTAGAAGTTACAAATGCTCTTGCATGTTTCCTAATCCGATTTTCTACTGCATTAACCTAAATAACAATTATCCGATTTCAACAAACAAATGTAAAAGGATAAAGATGTAAGAGCTACAATATATATATCAAATACCCTATCCTCAATCCGATCATACATGAACCTGCAATCAGGTTCGGGCCCTGATCCGTGAACCACCAATGAACACCTTTCACGGGGAAGAACTTTCCTAACAACATTGTCCTCGTCATTCTCAGCGTTGTTATGATTAGGTTCTTGTTTCCCATTCTCTACATCAGGGATGGTATTGATGCTAACTTTCACTGCAAACCTATCTGTTCGCTTTGAAAAGGGCGTCACTAGATTTGATGGTTTTCCAGAATATGAGGCATTTTCATACATTGAAGATGGTGTATCAAGTGCAGGTGAACAAAAATCTCGTTGATGATCCGTTGGCGTTCCAGGAGTATTGTCCTTTTTATCATCATCATTATTTAAGATCCTGCATGAAAGGATTTTCATTTTAATAATGTGTCTTTTAGAGGTAATACTGGACTAACATAAAAAATTCCGTAAGCCTTATCAGCTATTACATAACCATAATTCTAGTGCTTTTGTGTGAAAGACAAGGGATATATATAAGTGCAAATATAATCCTTAGAAAAATAATCCTCACTTTTTTCTAAAAATTAACAAAATTAATCACACTCTTAATATGTGTGCCTCCACTCAAAGAGTAACAGTTAAGACAGTTGAATGGATGGTCCCAATTAAAGCATTGTTAAAGTAATGGAAGACGACGCAATCCAAGTAGGATATGCTCACATTTGTACATCTTTGATAGAGTAAGTATGCCAAGCAGGTTCCTCCATTAAAACATCTTGTTTGATATTATTTTGAAGATGCATCAGAAAACCGTCCATTTCAACATTTTGCAGCGTTGGTTCATTGAGCTGCCTATTGAGGTAGTAAACCTCCCAGCTTGAGACGAGATCGGAAGGGGTGAGAGTGTAGTTGATACAGAAAGTGACACCTGCACATTAGGGAACAGGTTTTGTTATGATGAATCGAGAAAAGAAGAAAGGTAAAAGGAAGAAGAAAGGAAGTAATTACATTTGCTGAGTAATTCTTCTTCTTCTTCTTCTTTGTTGAGATGGAACCCGCTTTTTCTGAATTCTGACTTGATTTCCTCATTCATTTCGCGCTTTCTTTCTGAATTCAAAATCCAATCACAAGGGTTTTCCAGCAATAAGCAGCCAACCAGTGCCGGAGGAGCAGACGGCGACGATGGCGAGTGGTGGAGAAGACGAGAAGAAGCACAGAACCCCTGTGTAAAATTGAAATCCCTAATTTACGGATTTTCAGTTTCAAATCCCGCTCAAAATTTCCAAATTTTTAACCTTTCTCCAAATTATACATTCACTCCCTCAAATCTTGCAATTCATTTCTGGCCCCCTCACTTAGAACCTGACTCACCACAGTTTCATCCACTTGATTTAAATTATATTGAGTTCTTTTACTTCACCTTCTATGTACTTGATCATTTTATTTTGCTTAATGGGCAATCATGGTTTATGATTTATTTGTTTACTTACATTTCTGAATTGTTCTAATTGAAGATATTTGGATCTTAGCTTTTAATCCTCATAGCTAATGACTCAAAAATCTATATTTAATGGATATTTCAACTTAACAACTCCACTATTTTGAAAAGTGATTGCTTCTCCTTGGTAGGTCAAAGGGGCATCTCCTTAACAACTCATTTAATGTGTTGTCCCATTCTTTGGACTTACATTTTTGTATTGATAATACTAAAAGCTCATGTGTGAATCATGCCTGCTTCTTTGTATTGATCGAGTAAATAGATATAACTTTCTGGCTATATTCACCTTATCTGCAGAAACACATGCTGGAAGAGAACACATCTGCATTCAATACAAGATTTAAAAAATTGATAGTGTGAGCCTTTTTGGGTATTTAAATCTAAATGGAATAATATGTAATCGATTTACATCTTAATGTATGATTTGTTGTTTCAGAAAGGGTAAAGATCACACAAAAATATCTTGGGATGAATGCAGATGTGTTCTAAAAGAAATATCATCCATTTAATTCAGCAGTTCAAAATTTGAAAAGCTAGTGTATATTAAGGGAATAGCATTAAGGAGCTAGCAAAATAATAAAGTACAAAGAAAGAATAAAGAAACAACAAATAAACCTTAAACATTGAGCGAATGCATTTATAGTTTCTTCATAAGATCCTCAATTTTCTCAACAGCTTGATACATATTTTTCAGTTTAACTTCCTCCAATAGCAAAAAGCAAGTTCTGTATCTAGGCAATATATCTAGATCTATCATCTCCTCAAACAGAGAGAATGCCCACTTGCATCTATCTGCTCTACAAAGTCCATGAATTAGCAGTGTATAGGTTGAAAGATCAAGACCAAGATGATGCTTATTGACCATGTCATTTAATATTTCATTCAACCAACTATCTATTTTTCCCATCTTGAAACATGACTTGATCAATGGGTGGTATGTTTGAATATCAGGCTTACAGAGGCCTAAATCTTCCATCTCCTCCAATATGTCAAAAGCTCTCTTCACTTCTGCATAATGACAAAATATAGAAATCATCGAGTTATAGGTGGATGTATTTGGGGCCACACCAGCTTTAGGCATTTCAACCTTAAACACATGGTTAGCATCATCTATTCTGCCTGCTCTCCCTAATGTGTAGATGAATGAATTGTAGAAAAGTGTATCAGGCCTACATTCAGCAGACCTCATTCTCTCAATTACTTGCAAAGCTTCATCAAAATTTTCAGCCTTTGCCAGTGCTCACATGATTATAGTATAAGTGACCACATTTGGGGAGCAATCTTGAGCCTGCATTTCATCAAGAAGCTCATAGACCCTGTTAAAATTTTGTTCTTGACAATAACATTGGATGATGGTGGAATAACTTATAACACAAGGGCGACAACTATATCCTTTCATTTCTTGGATTGTCCAATGTGCCTCTTCGACACGACAGATTTTGCACCAACCATGAATGAATATGTTAAATGTGTAAGCATTTGGAGCAATATGCTGCTTCAACTCCAAGTAAACTTCACGAGCTTGCTCAACAAATTCTTCCTTGCATAGGGTATCAAGCAACAAGTTCATGGATTCTGTGTTCTTCTCCAAGCCAATATTCTCACAGCATCTGCCCACTGTCCTGCCCCAACAAACCTTCTCATTACCTTGGCTATAGTATTGAGAGTAGTGATACTCCCCTCACACCGCATTTCATCTAAGAGATCTCTCAACTTGTCCATTACCTTCATTCTACCCAATATGTCTACCATCATGTCATATGCTTCTGGCGAATGTTCAAAGTTTGAATGCAAACTGGCCCATTTGAACAACCCCAATGCAGACTTCCAATCATCCTTATATCGCCGGAGCAATATGTTAATAAGGCTTTGAGACAGATGTAAGCCATCACAAGCTTGATCATTGCTTAGAGATCGGATAATTTCCTCCTCACTGCTTCCTTTTCCAACTTTTGCAGTGAGAATGTCCACGGATCTCATAAGGTCTCGACATTGTTCTTCATGCCTAAAGTCTCTAGCTCCTGATATTGCTAACCTAGGAAATAAGCTGCTAGATACAACAGCCTGACAGCAATTGCAAGAGGAATCACGAACAAAAGCCCGGTATATTGACTGCATCGGCGAAGCAAAGTCATGACTAGGGCCAGGGATGATAATTAGGAGATAAATTCTGGTTCAAAATAAAACCATACAGGAAATTAGCTTTGAGTAACTAACAGTGAATGAAAACAGGCATGTTACACTAGCAACTATTTTTATGAAGAAAAATAATCAACATATGATGATGAGTGATGACTAGTACCACACAACTCATATAGTTAGTCATGCCCATCATTTCAACTATTGTTGTGCCCATCATTTCCTCAACATGATAAAATAGAGACAAAATACTTAGCAACTCAAGTTTGTTTGAATTCAGTAGAAAATCAAAGTTTCCCTTAAACAGAGCCCACCCAGTGAAGTATAAAATTTACCTGCAGCAGCGGTGACAAGAACACGAACTGGGTCTTCGGCCATTGGTTTTGGATCGAAGAAGAAGAGAACGAGTGTAAGGGTCAGTGTGTAACACAACGCAAGATTGTTTTATTTCTTCAATCATATGGGTCTGTTCTGTTGTCTTGGTTTTTTGGGACTAATGGGCTTAATTGTTTTGTTGAGTTATTTTGGGTCTTAGGCCTGTTCGAATACAAGCCAGCTAGTTATCATTGAGCAACAAAACAAAAACAAGGATCTATTTAGGGTTAGAAATTATGTGGGTTGTTTCTGTTTGAGTTTGAGTTTTAGATATACAAAATGCTGAAAGCCGTTGTGACTCACCTTCGTTACCGTGTGAGCAACCTTCGGACCTCTTGGTCTGGCGTCCTCCGTGGCTCCTCCTCGTCATTGTTTTCTTAAGCAAAAGCTAGAGAATGGTTCAAAGAGTGGTGCAAGAAACGTCGTAGAACATACTCTTCCGAAGAGGAGAAACTGTATAGGTTCAATATCTTCAAGGAACAGCTTGAACAGTGCTCCCGCTGTCTGGAGAAGCAGTGGCCAAATAATACTCAACTGCTTGGAGAGGCAGGGACAAAGAATACTTGTATGCCTGGAGAGGCATGTACAAGAATACTTGTTCTTCCTTGAGAGGCAGGGACAAAGAATACTTAATGCCTGGAGAGGCAGTGCTAAAATAATACTTAGGCTGGAGGGGCTTTAAGAGTACTCAATGCCTAGAGAGGCAGTTCTGAAATAATACTTTCCTGGAGAGGCTATAATATTCAATGCCGAGGCAGTTTCTAAATAATACTCTTTCTTGAGGAGGCAAACTGAAGAATACCAATAAGGAGGAGTCCTTGGAACTCACCCTTAGTGAAATCTCGGTTAACACCGGTTAATACTGAGGACTGGATGTAACCCTATCATTCTGGGGGTGAACCAATAGAAAATCTTGTGTGTCATTGTCTCTTTCACTTACTCTTGCTTATCCTCTGCGCCAAACAGTTAAGATCATCAACTATGGTTTGGATCTTAAAGTTTTTGAAGGGCACAATTCAACCCCCCCCCCCTTTTCTTGTGCATTTCTTGGATCAACAGATTGGTCCCATTATCTTTTTCAGCGCCAATTTTTTTTACCACCACTAGCATCTGAGAGAAATCTCATATAATATAAGTTTAGTTTAACAACTTTAATGCCCATTATAATTTCAATAGTGAAATAGATATGAAAAATGCAGCTTTAACTACTACATTTTAGTCAAATTAAGCTACCAGTTTTAACATGGTAAGGGCAAGGTAACAACTTTTGATACATTTAAAGGCACGTTGATAAAGTTACGAAATGATAATAACAATATTTTATAGTTTTAATAACAATATGTTATAACTACAATATGCTCATACTCGTCTACTTATTTCTAACACATTCAAAGCAATGGAGAACCTTAAATTATAAAAAGTAAACTATTTTAGCTTAAAAGTTAAAGGGAGGTAAGCAGGATATATAGGGAGTTAGCTAAAACTAAATGTGGGGGAATAAATTGTGGTTCATATTAGAAATTTCACCATGCAACACATAATGAGGTGCAAAATATCCCTGAGCACCCCTAACCCCCATCCCTTGGGTTCCAAACCTCAAACACGACTCCAAATATTCCCGGTTCTTAACATTTTGTAAAATAAATAAAAAATACAAAGAAAAAACATGAACATAATTAGCCAGCAAAATGGGACAAGTACAAATTTTGAAATAATAACAATGATATATAAAAGAGAAGATCGCAAGTAAATTATAAGAATCACATCACATAAGCAAACAAAACAAAACCTTTAAGTCCTAAAAGTCCTCTTTCTGCCTCCAATGAGAAATAGAAGTCCTTCACCTACCCGTGGTACATGTATACCTAGGAAAATGGTATAGAAGTGCTTCAAAGACAACAATAATTGAACAATTAACAGAGAGAGATGAGGGAAGAGCGGGAAAAAAAGGCTCCCCTAAAAGAAGTACAAAAGAAAGTCAGGGACAACAAATCACAAGTAACATGCTCAACAAGTTAATCGAGTGAAATAGTGGGAAAAAAACTAAAAAAATGTCACAGACAATAGAAATAGACTTCTTGTATAATAATTGGAAGTATGATCAACATCAGTGCTACGATTTAGCTAACAATAAGAACATTTTACCTCCTTTCTTCTATCCCTTTTTCGTTTGACCTCATGAAATGTATCTGAAAAATAACTGCTTAATGTTATTTTCTTTAGACACATATATAGTTAGAACAAAAAAATATGTAATACCAACAGTCACCCAGAATAATGCAATGATATTTTCAAGCAACTTCAAAATGTCATTATTAACTGTGGTACATAAATTGATCTACTGATAATTTGACATGCAAATGATGAGAGCTTGAAATTTCACATCTAAATCAATAACTCAAAAGTGAAGAAGGGACAGAATATATCAAAAGACCATGAAAGCATTTACAGAGACATACAAGATGATATATGTAAAATTAACCATGCATATTTTTATTTATATCTCATAATTAGTACTATTTTATTTGAATTATGACTCCAATACCAGCATAAATATGATCTAATAGTACAATAACCAAGAAAAGTGGAACGTAGAACCACAACAAGAACGCTCTTATCTAAGAATTCAGTTTTAATAAGGATGCTTAGACATACAAATAGTACATAGATCCATGTACTGGGCGGGCCCCTAGAGGGGCAACGCCCAGCGTGTAACCCGCCCCGAGGCGAGGCCCTGGCCTTAAGTTGGGCCTCGGCCTTGGAGGCCCAATTGGCCCAATAGGTAGTGCCCAAGCTCTATAAATAGGAGGTAGTTACCAATTGTAGAGGACTTTGGATCACTTTGTGAAATAACACATGAAATTCAGCATTCTCATTCTCTCTTTAGCACATTCTTCCACTCTCTAGGTACTATCCCTTCCTTCAATGTTCATTCCTAGAACATTTGGCGCCGTCTGTGGGGAAGATAAACTTTCTACTCCCATTCACGTGGATTGATTGTGCAAGAAGCTATCTCTGATTACGATCAGGCAATTCTCTAATTTTCCGATTCTGATTCCGTGACCGGCGTTCGTTTGTCGATCGAGTTTGCGTCATTCCTGGTTTAGATGGAGACTCGACGTAGGAAGCTGCATCATTCACCAGTGCGACGGCGAATTTTGCCGCCTCGGCGACCTCATCGAGTTGTCCCGGATTCTCCGATACGAACGGCAGGAGTACAGGCTACACGCACTTCTGTGCCGCCTTCTCCTCCTCCATCACCACCTTGGTTTTGGTCTGCAGTGGTACGCATTGGTTTCTCCGTCCAGTAAAGGGGAAAAAGGGCAGTCCCGTCCCTAAGAGTGAAGGCCTCTGGATAGGCGGGGTGAACCGCCACGCGGAAGTATCTTCGGGCAAAGGAGGACTTGGCGTTGCTTTTATGAGGATTCAAGCATTTACGGCCAGCCCGGGCCTTTAAAGAAATCCACCCTTTATTTTTGATGGACTTGGGGTCAACATCGTAGAGGTAAAAGAAGCTGGTGGGAGATGGGGCGGTGCCAACATCGGCGCACAAGATCTCAAAGCACCGGATGAAGGCCCAGGCATTGGGGTGAAGTTGGCAAGGAGCCGCGTTGATATCGCGGAGAACGGTCTGGATGAAGGGCGAAAAAGGAAGTCTGACTCCAAGCTCGCCGAACATATACTCATAGGTGAAAAAGAAGTGAGATCCCTTTACGTCGTCGTCGGCCCTGTGAAGCCAGGGGCGGTCTTCAGCACTACAGGGCCAAATCCGGAGTTTGGCATTTATTTCGTCATCATCAGACAAACCGCCAAGGCTACTTACGAATTCCACGATAGTCTCCCTATCCTGGAAAACGGAAGGTTGGTCAATGGCCTCGTGTGAGGGCGCTATTTGAACTGGGAGGGGCAGGGTTGTGAAAGTTTTTAATCGGTATTGAGGGACCTCCGGGACCTCTAAACGGAGGCCGCCGGCTGCGGTAGAGTCAGGATCACTCCCAGAAGAAGAGGAGGAGTGATTAGGGGAGTTAGGGTTTGAAGCCATCTTCTATAGTCAAATGAGTGAAAGGGGAAAAAAGATGAGTAGAGATATGATGCAGAAATAAGGGAAGGAGGACTCACCGGAGAAGGATGTGAAGAGTGGGTAGCGGAAGGGGTGGTAGGCAACGGCACCAGAGCGGAAGTTGGAAGAAGGAGCTTGGTAGGCAATAAGGGAGGTAAAAAGCGGTCTCGGAAAGGGATGATTGTAGGGAAGAAGGGTTTTTATAGGCAGGGGAGAAGTTGGAAAGGTGACGCGTGTTGGACACGTGTGGAAGATTGGAAGTCATGATGGTTTTTTGGGGAAGTGGAACGCGTGTGATGAGGTTTACTGCGCACGATGGGACAGTTATGAAAAGTGAAGTGACGGTTTCGGAGAAAGAGGAAGACTGATGTAACTGACGCGTCACGTGGGGCAGTTGGGGATTTGAAAGGTTTTTGAAATAAGAGGAAGCGCGAAAGGCCTCGCCACCATAGAAACCAAACGCCATCGCCTGACAAGTAATACCAGCGTTAAAGTTTAGTCACTCGCCAGGGACATTGCCAGTCAGCACTTGGGTGATCAGTACACGATCAACGCCTACCACCTTTTCTCACCGACGAACGATCGCCCACCTACTCCAACCAATTGCCAGTATGGAGTGGTCGTTCTCGCTGCTTGTGGACTTGCCAATTTGGGTTGTTCGCCAAGACCAAAGATGCTTGTTTCTTTTTTGCTTACGCCATGTTGGCGACGTAGTTTACTTCTTTTTTCAAGCCATGTTGGCAGCTTAGATCCCAGTGTACTATAGGATACATGTAAAAGCATTTAAAAGACACACTTAGCTCTCATACTTCGAGCTCGGTGTCTTGTGGACTGGGCGGGCCCCTAGAGGGGCAACGCCCAGCGTGTAACCCGCCCCGAGGTGAGGCCCTGGCCTTAAGTTGGGCCTCGGCCTTGGAGGCCCAATTGGCCCAATAGGTAGTGCCCAAGCTCTATAAATAGGAGGTAGTTACCAATTGTAGAGGACTTTGGATCACTTTGTGAAATAACACATGAAATTCAGCATTCTCATTCTCTCTTTAGCACATTCTTCCACTCTCTAGGTACTATCCCTTCCTTCAATGTTCATTCCTAGAACAATCCATTAGACAAACTATAACTAGCCAAAGGAGCATTAAACAATTGTCAACTGAGCTAAAAATTTGACAGCCACAGTAAATTGAAAGATAAAAACATCTCAAATTCCTTCAAATGAAGTAGAATCAAGTCCACAACTGCACCAGGTAAGCCAAGCACATCTGATATGACACAATACACTCAAAAACACCAAGAAGATAAATTATGTAAAGAAATAACTCAACTTATCTCACTCCAACTACACAACACCTCACAATAATCAAAAGAGGTATCAAAAAACCTAAACTTGTCAACATTGGAACAAAATTGAAATTTCTACATGCCAAGGTAGACCAAACCTGAAAAAAATGAAAATAGGGATTGAAAAACTTCATAATAATCAAACTTTGTCCCGTAGGGCCCCACTCTACACTCCAAAACCCCAATTTCATCCACATGCTCCCAGACCAAACAAAAATCAGGTGAGAAAAACACGCCAAAAAAAAAAATAGTTCAAGATCAAGATCAATATAACCTAGTAGAAATGAACAAAAGGACATGATGTTTCCCTGAAGGAGGAGCTTCTGAGCAGTCTCATGGGGATCCATGGAACACTCCTTGGGCAATGCATAAATTTCATCCTCACTATAGTTACCAATGATCTCTTTGATGTTCTGGATCATCTTCCTCTCAGAGCTCAAAATCAAAGCCCTCATCTTAGTGGCGTCCATTGTTGCAACACAATGACACAAACTTTTCAAAGGGAACACAAAATAAAGAGAGAAAGCGAAAGAGAAACTAAGTGGGTGTGTAGCAAGAGAGAGAGGGGGGGTTAGTGGTTTTTATTGGTAATGATAGCAAACAGATACACTCACTAATGAAGATAAATTTGAAGATTTTAAATATGGGCACAAGGTGTGTTGTGATCTGTTATTACCTTTCAACCAATAAGTTTTGAAGTAATTGCACTAAACTCCTCTCCTCTTAGATATGAAATTATTTCATTGACCTCACATCTTTAATATATCACGTAGAATAACATAAGCGTGTTAAGTGTTATAATGATAAATTGTAAGGGAAATCAGTGTAATAATGATAAACGTAAAGGGAGGTTAGTGCAATGTTTTCAATCAAGTAAGGGTAGCTAGTTTCTTGTGACGTGATGTGATCAGAAGATATAAATAAAGATTAAAAAAAGGTGTCTCCCCTGAAGTTTATCATTGTGACATTGACTTCTCCTCTATTATTTAATAAAATGTAATGTGATCAGAAGAGAGAAATAGTGAGAAAAAAGGTGTCTCCCCTAAAGTTTATCATTGTGGCATTGACTTCCCCTCTATTATTTAACAAGACACTAACTACCCTTACTTTATTGAAAACATTGCACTAACCTCCCTTTACGTTTATCATTATTACACTGATTCCCTGATGATTGATCATTCTAACACTTAACACGCTTATGTTGTTTTTCGTATATATTAAATATGGGAGGTCAATGCAATAATTTTATATCTCAGAGAATAGGAGTTCAGTGCAATTACTTCAGAACTTAATGGCTGAAAAGTAATGGATCACAACACACCTTGTGCCCAATTATATGAACTTCAAATGTTTATTTGTTAGTGAGTGTATATGTTTGCTATCATCATTTCCAATAAAAACCACTAAACCTCTATCTCTCTACACACCCAATTGGTTTCTCTTTCTCTCTCCCTATTTTTTTCTTTCCCTTTGAAAAGTTTGTGTCTTTCTGTTGCAACAATGAACGACGATGGGATGAGGGTTTTGATTCCGAGCTTTGTGAGGAAGACGATCCAGAACATCAAAGAGATCACTAGTAACCATAGTGAGGATGAAATTTATGCAATGCTCAAGGAGTGTTCTATGGATCCCAATGAGACTGCTCAAAAGCTCCTCATTCAAGGTAACATCATTTCCTTCTGTTTATTTGTTGCTAGGTGATATTGTTCTTGATCTTGAACAATTTTTTTTTGGCGTGTTTTCCTCACCTGGTTTTTTTTTTGGTTTGAGAGCATGCAGATGAAATTGGGGTTTTAGAGTGTGGAGTGGGGACCCTGCGGAACAAAGTTTGATTTTTTTATGAAGTTTTTCAATTTCCATTTTCATTTTTTAAGGTTTGGTCTACCTTGGCATGTAGAAATTTCAATTATGTGCCAATGTTGAGATGTTTTTGTATCTTACTGTGGCAGTCAAGTTTTCACCTCTGTTGGTACTTGTTTAGTGTTCCTTTAGCTAAGTATAGTTTATCTAGTGGATCTCTGTACTATTTGTATGTCTAAGTATCGTTATTGAAACTGAATTCTTAGATAAGAGTGTTCTTGTTTTGGTTCTACGTTCTTCTTTTGTCGGTTATTGTACTATTAGATCATATTTATGCTGGTACTGGAGTCCTAATTCAAATAAAATAGGACTAACAATGAGATATAAATAAATATATTCATGGTTAATTTTACATATATCATCTTGTCTGTCTCTGTAAATACTTTCATGGTCTTTTGATATATTTCGTCCCTTCTTCACTTTTGAGTTATTGATTTAGATGTGAATTTCAAGCTCTCATCATTTGCATGTCAAATTATCAGTAGATCAATTCATGTACCGCTATTAATAATGACATTTTGAAGTTGCTTGAACATGTCATTGCATTCTTTCGGGTGATTGTTGCTATTACATATTTTGTTGTTCTAACTATATCTGTGTCTAAAGAAAATAAACACTAAGCAGTTGTTTTGCATATATATTTCATGAGGTCAAACGAAAAATGGAAAGAAGAAAATAGGTAATATGTTCTTATTGTTAGCTAAGTTGTAGCACTGATGTTGATCATACTTCCAATTATTACACAAGAAGTCTAATTATGTTGTCTGTAACATTTTCTTAGTCTTTTTTCCCACTGTTTTATTCGATTAACTTATTGGGCATGTGACTTGTGATCAGTTGTCCTTGATTTGCTTTTGTACTGCTTTTAGGAGAGCCTTTTTCCCACTCTTCTCTCATCTCTCTTTGTTAATTGTTCAATTCTTGTGGACTTTCAAGCATGGCTATACAACTTTCCTAGGTATGCATGTACCACTGGTAGGTGAAGGACTTCTATTCCTCCCTTGAGGAAGAGAGAGGACTTTAAGGACTTAGAAGTTTTGTCTTGTTTGCTTATGTGATGTGATTCTTGTAATTTACTCATGTCCTTCTCTTTTTTATTTATCATTGTTATTATTTTAAAATTTGTACTTGTCCTTTTTTTTTCTGGCTAATTATGTTTCTGTTTTTCCTTTCTTTTATTTTTGATTTTACATAATGTTAAGAACCGGGAATCTTTGCAGTCGCGTTAGGGGTTCTCGGGGCAAATTTTCACCCCATTATGTGTTCCATGGTGAAGTTTCTAATCTGAACCACAACTTATTCTCTTACATTTAGTTTTAGCTAACTCCCTATACCTCCCTTTATTTTTTCAGCTAAAACAGTTTAATTTTTATAATTAAGGTTCTCCATTGCTTTGAATGTGTTATTGAATGTGTTTATAAATAAGTAGACAAGTATTAACATATTGTGAAATTACACGTGGACACTTATATGTAAATAGGTTTGCCACGCGGGCTAGTGACTGAGTAAAAGTATCTCAGAAATGCTTTATGACGTCATAAGGACTATTTCGATTCAAACAAAATTTGTCAGGGTCTAAAAGCTATCAATTTTTTTATAGGAACCATTTTAGATTATGGTGTATAAATCAGGGATCAAAAACATATTTAACCCTTACTTGTTTTAATCTTTAGCATTTATGATTAGATCTAACAGTCATAATTTATTCTTATGTTCTAATATAAAAAGACTATTCTTATAAAATACATTCTCTCTATATCTATATCTATAACTATAACTATAAGTAAAATTATCTGCTACTTAACATTGATGTTGGTATTATCTAAATCTTAATGAAGAGTATATTTTTAATTAGTTGGTGATTAATTGATGGAGAAATATTAATGAAAGAATTCATAATGAATTAATTTTTCTATATAATAATTATATAACAATTAGTTACTGATATGCCATATATTATTAAATTTTTTAGAAATTTTTTAAAATTAAATTATAATATATTATTTACTACTAAATCTTACACAAGTATACATTATTTGATAAAACTACACCAAATAAATTTACGTGACATTTATGAACATTTACCTGAGGTGTCCTATGATGGTATATAAGAGGAGATGAGCATTGCAACGAATGCATGTGGCATTTGGAGAGTTTCAACCGATCTATGAGCCCCAACGTAGTGCCTGAATTAACTAAAGGGTAATAGAGTTGGTGGAAAATACTCTCATCATATCGAGAATAATCAACCTATGTAATCTGCATGTAACAATGAAACAAACTAATTAAATAAAAATACAAAATGTTTAATTAGAACACTTAGTTTAGAGCATGAAACACTTAGCTTGGACAAACAATTGGTTATGTGGCATGCACACCACATCCAAAATGAAGTCTCCTATAGCTCATGAATAGATTTTCAATGTCGACTAATACATCTACATGAAAACAACCCACAACCTTCTACATTATACTTGTGAAACCTTATCATATTCATTTGCAAAACTAAGACAAGTGGGGAAGGTAATTGAACGTCACCATGCATCTGAAAACTGTTAATTAATACTAATAATTTCCAACCAAATATAGAAAGTTTACAAAACCTAGAAAACGAATAAAAACATACCATTAACAAAGATTCACTTTTAGATCCATCCATGTCAGTATATATCACAAACACGATGATTTCTCTAGCAATCAGTGATGGAAACATGTCTAACCATTAACCCCATAGATAGAATAATTAGTTCTTCAAATAACTTTCACTGTTATTCAAGAGAAAAGTAAGCATCATAGGCAAGAGAGTATAAGAAGTTGGATATCATATGGTGCCCATAATGGCTCGATGAGGGCCAAATTATTGATTATTACTACCCAAAATTTTATTGAAGTTTTAGTTACATAACTAATGGGCTTTGGGTCGATATAAGGAGAAAAATATTCTTCTTCATTAAGTACTTATTTCTCCTCATTTGAACTCTTAGTCCAGAGAAGGATATCTGGCTGAGCCATCTTAATTATTTCATTCATAGAAGCTAATGCAAGATCCATAAGCACATATATTTCTAAACAGACTTCACTACCCATCATCAACTTCATTGGTTATCTAGTCCTAGGAAATGCAGATGGTTGATTTCTCAAAACTACATCTACACATCAAGTCCCATTGGCAAGAGCCTTCATGAGACTAGCCGATGCGAATGCACCTATGCGATTTAATTCATCCATTAGTCGATCATTTTTCATAACTACTTCATCCTAAGTGAAAATTGACCTACAATGATAGTTCCACCACAATTGTTGCATGTTGCATTTCCCTTAAATTCCTTCATCACACTGTTATTTTTCCAAAGCTTCTCATTTTCCCACATATTGGTTCACGAGAATCAATTCATTCAATAAATCAAAAAGTGTCTGAATACTAATATATTTCAATTTACCTTTAATTGGATTCTTCATTTTTTTGATACCAAAACTTAACATTCTTTTTCTTCAAGTCAAGCTTCTTACTAAGATACATTTGTGCCTCATTGGTACAATGAGTGTCCCTGGGTAAAGTAAAACATTTAAGAAAAAAAATATCCAAAATGAAAATCGCCTCAATCAAACATGTCAATCACAGTTATAAAAAATAGTGCATTATTTCACAAATCCATATGCTTCAAAATTTTCATAAAATTTTGTAATCCTCATTGCCTGAAATCCTCACTAACCAAAATTACATATCCATAATGACTGCCAAAAGGACACCAATTGAGAAATCTAGAGGGAAAAAATGACAAAAAACATAAATAAGCCCCAAATTTTGCGAAAACCTTTCATATCTATGAACGAGATCAACAGAGAAGGGAAAGGTGAAAATCAAATACAGATCCATAATGACAACCAAAAGGTCATCAATCGGGAAATCTAAATCTAGAGGAAAAAATGACAAAAACATAAATAAGCACCAAATTTTGTCAAAACCTTTCATACCTACGATAGAGATCAAAGGAGTAGGTGAAGGTGAAAACCAAATACAGATCCAAAATGACTACCAAAAGGTCACCAATTGGGAAATCTAGAGGAAAAAATGAGGAAAAACATAACTAAGAACCAAATTTTGTGAAATACTGTTGTACCTACGATAGTGATCGAAAACGAAGGTGAAGGTGAAGGTGAAGGTGAAAACCTCTCAGCTCTCGCATCTACTTTCTTTCACAATCATCAGCGTGAAGGCGATCTGCAACATCAAATGAGAAGGTGAAATCTACGATGTCAAAATGAGACAACTGTGAAAGAATGAGGCGAATATGAAATAAGTGACCTAAATGTTACAATCACAACCCCTCACTTTTTAGTCCATAGAAGATGGTTGGGTGGCTCGCACCAACGACAGCGAGGGACATGAGCGACAGCTGGATAAGGTGGCTTAGGGTTTGAGTGATTAGAGAGAGGAGAAAGGATGAAGGGTGACTTAGGGTTGGAAAGTTAAATATAAAACTTCGCTCATATCTCGTAAGGGCTAAGCCCAAAATAATTTGCGTTACTATAAGTAATTTGGGTCTTGGGCCTATTCAATTTCAGAGATTTCAGACCAAGACCCAAACCAATGGCACCAGGTTGACATGAAAAAATCCAAACTAAGCTTTAGCTTTCAGGTTGGTTCAAGTCATTCAAGATGATTAGGTTGACCTTAAACCATGTGCACCCACCCTCGCTTTGATGTTGACTCAAATATTATACATTATCTATATATATAATTAATATGAGGTTTACAGAAATAAGAATATTAATCAGCTATTGAAGATATTTTATACTATTACTTAAATTAAATAATAATTGTAAAAATTATGATATAAAAATTTCAATTAGCTAACGATTAAACTTTATAGTATAAATATATTAACTTTTAATAGTAAAAATTTTAATGCCTATTAATTATTAAAATTTGTTAAAATATTAATTATCACTCACAACTTGGAGAAAATCAAAATATTTAAATGACACTAAGTAATGTTAACTACTCAACAATAATAAAAAATAGCGAAATTTAGTTGAAATATTTACTTGAAGGTCAATGACTTCAAATGAAAAAAAAAAATTATTGCAAAAAAAAAACTTTCTTATGTGAATCAAAATCAAAGATCATTTATATATTTATCTGTATATAATATAAATTTATGTATAAGAGGCAAGCTTCAACCATTTTTTTTATTTATATGTATAAATATTATGTTTAAGAATGGTTTTTTAATTATATATTATATTAATGTCAAATATAATTGTACTTAGAAATTTAGTACATTATTTTTTTCCTAAATAATATTTTATTATACTTATGGTATTTTAAAAAGGTTTAAATATCATTTGTTTTGTGGCTGCCCGACATCTCTTTCTATCTGGTCTCATTTTCGATCGGTTCTCCCTCCTCTTGCAATTCATGTGTCGTTCCAGCTCTGGTTTACAAAGCTCTTGTCCCATAATCATAATCAGTTAGGCAACACAGTACTCTAGTGGTTATGGAAGTGGAGGAACAACTACGTTTTTGCAGACCAGGCATGAGACGTTGGTTATGTATTACGACAATTGTTGCTGGACATCCAAAACGGGAGACGATGGCCATCGTGCAAGTGAGTTCTGGACTGCCCCAAGTGCATGATGATGCGGTCACGACTGCTGCTGTGATGGTGGGTGCTGCTGTAGAGGGTCCGGGGTTGCGCGTGGCAGTAGATGGAAGTTGGAATCCGACAACAAGAAGGATGGGATGTGGGGCGGTGCTTCGAAATGACAATGGTGAATGGATATCAGGGGTGGCAGTGAGTACTGTGAATGGGAATACTTTCTTAGCATAAATATTAGCAGTAGAATTGGGCTTAAAACAAAGTTAGGATCTTGGTTATAGGAAGGTGCTTTGTCGTTCTGATTGCCTAAGTGCAATGGAAATCCTCCAATGCCGAGACGACTATCCACATACTAGGCCAGGGATACGATCATGCAAATTAGAGGTATGATCGATTGAGACTGGACAATGGCTCTTGCTCATGTCTCTAGGTGGATACTTTGGCACGACAAGCTTCTTAGGAGAGTTGGGAAAAGAAGGCTTGGAGGCATCCTTCGGCTTGCTTGGTCAATTCGTTGTACCACAACTCATTAGATTAGTTGCTCAGTGTTTAGTCCTAAGGTATGCTTACGTAAGAAGAGGAAGGAAAAGCAAACCCTAGCAGAGCACTAAAATAGTAAAGATGTAATAAAAGAGTATATTCTCATTGATGATTCAAAAGTTGGTAGTACAAGGTGATGACCTTCCCTTTTATAGAGGTTGGTCATGATATGGACTTTTCCTACATTTGGGCCTGACAACTAGGGCCCAAATCCCTATGCATATAAGACAAATCCATAAGAATCTTCCAGCTGGCTTGCGAGTCCGCTTAAAAGAGAGGGCGAGGATCCTCAGTGTTTTATCAGTTCTCGCCATGGCTTCCTTCGTCTGGCTGAATCCTTGTTTAGGGCGGGCATGGAATCCTTTATGTCCTGCCCGGTCCACATGCCCCCAAGACATGAGGCTCAGCTAGGTTGAGTCGAAATGTCTTCAATATGCTATTTGTCGCCTGCTTTCACTATTCACTGAGTGATTTTTAGTGAGATTATTTGTGAATGTTGGTTGTTCTTTACTTATCCTTTCACTTTTGTTGTTATGTTGCATTCTTCATAATCGCTGATGTGCCGCCACCTTTACGTTTTGTTGGTACGCCGCCACTTTTATGGCAATATGTCGCCCTTGTCACAACTGTCAGTCACGTCTTTTCAACTGACACACGCGATCCTTGTTTTCCGGGATTCGTCATCATTTGCCATGAATGCAGTTTCTATTTGTGTGTCTCGAGGAGTCATGCCTTTTCATCTTACACCTTTTTGAATTTCAAATCCCACGACTCTTCCCATTCATTTTCTCTCCTCTTTTTTCCCCTATAAAAACCCCTTTTACCTCTTCTTTCTTTACGTTCTGAAATTCTCCTTTTGCTCTGAAAACTTCTCTGAAATTCTCCTACTTTCTCCTCTTTGATCTCCGGTGAATCTTCATTTACTCCGGCAGTCGTCATTGCGCGGTGTTCCCCTATAGCTGACGTTCTCCTTACCCAATCTCTCACTTCTTCCTCCGGTGAGTTCTTTTACATTCTTCTTCTCGTTTTACTTTCTTTCACTTTCTTGTCACGGTTCATCTTCTTCCTTTAACTGTTTATGAAACTACCCAGCATGTCGTTGCATAGTGTTAGTGTTTCCTCCTTAGAACTTTCATCACCTTCAACGGAGGGGGAAATTTCTGCCCCCACCGTTATTGAAATCCCATCCTCGCCCTCCATTCACGAGGATTCTGAGCCAGCCGGTTCAGTTGATTCTGTTCTTTCCTCCAATGGGGATTTATCTTCGCCCGAATGGCGTACAAACGTTCATTTGGTTGAAGATAAGTGTCTGTGACATTCCATCTGGGATAGTATTAGGAGTATTAATTTGCTTCGCATATCTGCCCAAGGGTTTACGAAGATAAATCCCGCCACTTCTAATAACGAAGACCTTTAGCTAAACGTCCTTCCATGCGGCGAGGATGATTGTGTTCTTTTACGCAAAGAATCATCAAATGAATCGCCCAATTTCTTTTTTGTTTATGGTTATTTTTTCACTGACTTGAACATTAAACTTCCTTTTTCGCCTTTCATATGTCACGTTCTATCCTTTCTGAACGTGGCGCCTTGCCAACTCCAGCCCAACGCCTGGGGTTTTATCCGTTGTTTCGAAATTCTTTGTAAACATTTGAGTTTCACTCCCACCTACCCTTTGTTCTTTCTTTTTTATAAGTCTGTTACCAAGAAACTCACTTCCGTAAAGTGGGTCCCTCTTCTAGCCCGCAAGAAAATGAGTCGGTTTACCGCCCTCAAGAGCCATTACAAAGTATGACAGAAAAAATACTTTAAAATTGTTGAATCGCCTGAAATAAAGGGTTTGTTCCGAGATTCCAACAATTCTCCCCTCTTCCCCTTTTATTGGACGAAAAACCCTCGTCGAAAGATCTCTGTGTCATATGACGCCTTAGACGATTCCGAGCGAGGGGTCGCCGACTATCTTCGTTCATTGCCAGTTATCTCCGGGCATGAGTTGATTGAGGCGGCGAAAGCTGGCACTTTAAATCAATTCTTTAGTAAGTTGATAATCTTTACACATAACTTGCTTTGTTATTCATGCCTTACTTCTAACTGATACTTTCTTGTGTAACTACAATGGGAAAAGGTAAGGTCGACTCCAGCCCGTTGAAGATGAAGGAATATGATGACCCTAGTTTAGTAGTGTTTTTAGGGTCATTTCCTAGTTTGTTTCGAGTCTTTTTGTTGAGTCTCATGTAGTGTTTCATGCATTATCATGCATTTTTATCTTTCTTTGTGTTTTTATTTTGTTTTTGTATTTTTGTAATTTAATAAGGACATTTCGTGCATTTTGATTAGCTAGAGGACTTGCGTATCTTTTCTATTTTAATTGAAGGTTCTCCTTACTAATTAACTCTTTGAAGCTTCTAGATATCTCTTTTACTTTGTGCCTAAGTTACCAGGTCTGAAACTGATGGATGAGGAAGGCCAAGAAGCTTGGAATTGAAGGAGGGATTAAAGAGGCTTGAAGAGGAGTTACAAGGAGCTGAAAAGTCTGTTCCAGCGAAGCTTGAGCGCCTAGGCGCTGGGAATTGGCGCCTAGGCGCTAGTGCAATTTCCTGAAGCTTTTGGAATTGGCGCCTAGGCGCTGGGAATTGGCGCCTAGGCGCCAGACACCTCCAGAGAGCATGTTTCTGGGCTGGAATTGGCGCTCTGAATTGGCGCCTGAGCGCCCAAATTCAACTGTTTTGCCTATAAATTGGTTTTTAGACATTTCTCTTACAACCTTTTGTCATTTTATCATATTTTCATAAGTTAGAAGAGAGGGTTTGAGTTCTGGAGCTTTCTCTAAGCCCTATGTTTCAGGTTTCATCTTTATCTTCTTGTATGGATTTCATAGCCATGTTTGGCTAAAACCCCTTTTGCTTTGGGTTCTTTGTAAGACTTATGATGTTTTAATCTTAATTCCTTTTTCTATTCATGATTCCTCTGAGTAAACCCTTGAATCTCATATCCATGCTTTATGTTTTAAGTTAGAACATGTGCTAGCTTTATGCTTTTCTATAATAGAACGGAAGTTTGTTATAGATTAGGGACTTGTTGTGGGATTACCTCTTCTATACTTGCTACTAGGAATAGAGGAAGGGTTGGGGTTTGTTGGCCTGAATTGCATGCTTAATGCCTTTAGCAAATGTTTAGGTTATCAATGAATTGTGCCTATCTTTTGGCTTGAGAGGATTGTCTATGCGAGGCATCGATAGATGATTGATTAGGCTAGAACATCAAGGAGAGACTCAGAGTTTTGTGGACAAAATAGGTTGATTAGAACTGAATTAGTAAAGCAAGAACCCAAGGCATGCTCACCATTGTTCTCACACACTTATATTTCAATTGCTTGTTAATTAGTCACCTAAACAATCAACCTTAAAACTGAATTTTACTCACTTTCTTACCGTGAACTTGATGACCCGGGATTTAAGGCTATTTTTCTAGTTTATTTGCATGCATTTTAATGTATTATTTAAGATATTTTAATCATTTTTGGACACTCTAGGCCTATTTCATGCATTTTAATATTTCTATTTAGTTTTAGTATTTTTCTACATTTTATATTATTTTTCTAGATTTTATTAGGATTTAACTTAGCTTTATATTCTATTTAATTATTATTAGGATTTATTTACTTTAATTTAGGATTAGATAAGTTTATTTTAAGTTGTTATCTTATTTTTATTTTGTTAGTTTTTATCTATCTTTAATTAGGACTTTTTGAATTATAGATTTGATTAGAATTTAGTTGGTTTATTTTGAGATTTTTATCTGATTTTTATTTAATGTTAAAATCAGGAATAAAAGAGCGGATCTGGCGCTGCTGTTCCATGAAATCTACCACGCACCTGCGGAGATCCAGCGGTTGATATTTTCTTCTCTGCCACGTGCTATAATCATGACGAAGGTCCACCGTAAGAATGGTGGTGCTTGGAGCACTGGAATTCAACCTTAAAGCTGGGACCAATTGCTATATGACACGTGGCTGGTGTGAAGATATAGGTTTTGGCTTTTGTGGGATCAGGTGACGTGAACAAAAAGAAAAAGTAACAGAACACGCAGCCAATATAAAGAAAGAGGAAGTATATATATAGGGGGAGATTGGAACGTGAGGGAGAGGATTGATATTCTGAGAGCAACTTTTGAGTTGTTTTCCTGGAGTTAACCCTAGCATCACTTTGAGCTTTTTGAAGAACCCTTTTTATTTCAATAAATTATTTGATCATGGATGCCATGCTTGGCTAAACCTCCGTAGGTACTTGGGGTGTCTGGTTTGATTCTCTTAACCTTATGTTTTGATTTAGTTTTTGACTCATGAATCCTAGTTTTATTTACGAATTTCTCATCTTTTATATTTGAATCTTTATGCATGAAGATTAACTTTGCTATTTTGTATGCGATTGAGAAATCGGTAGAAAATAGGGATCCGGTGAGGAATTGATTAGGAACGCCTACGCCTTAGAGATAAGGGTAACTTCTAATTGTGTTGGCTAGTAACTAAGTGTTTTAATTCTCCAATTGAATTCGTCTAGGAACTAAGAGATTAGTGTTAGCAGTTTAATTGGAAGTTCTGCGTAGTTAAGAGATTATCACGTAGAAACTTAGGCAAGCACCATAAATAAGTTAGATAATTCATGAGTTAATTAGTCTATTAAGAACATAAGTGAAATTGATGAGATCCTACCCCAGGTACTTCCCTTTTTGATTGCTTTCAATACTGCGTACTTGCTTTTCACTGAATTCTGCAACTTTCAATTAAGTTCGTTTTCAACAACAATTATTTACCCCCAAAACCTTTGTACTAGTCTTTTTAGTTATTTAATAGGTGAAATTGATTTGGACAACCGCAATCCTTGAGATCGATATTTTATTACTACTTAACGAATAGGTACACTTGCCTAGGAGTTATCAGAACTCGAGGCTTAAACTGAATTCACATTCCAATTTCATGTGGTTCGATAAATTAAAACCGGGTAGATTCTGCACACTTGCAGATTGACCAACAAGTTTTTGGCGCCGTTGCCGGGGAATTGTTTGTGGTTTTTTTTTGTTTAAGTTTTTAGTCTGTGGTTTTATTTTTTGTTTTTATCCTTGTCTAGAATTGGTGCTACTAATCTTTTTCTGTTTGAGTGTCACACTTTCAGGTTACTCTCACGAGAGACACCGTCATGGGTGGCTGTATGACGGAGGAGGAGATTGAAGCCCACATTGAGGCGAGAATCCAAGAGGGGATCACCCTCCTGTTACGAGAAAAAGAAGTTAAGAATGCTAACCTGTCTCTTCGGGAACTCACTTCGGCTACCATGAGTTATGACTATCCCGGGAGCATTGTCTTTCCCGAGGGAGTGGGAAACTTTAAGTTGAGACCGGCATTCATCAACTTGGTGAGCCAAAACCAATATGGTGGAGGTACTTTGGAAGATCCACATGCTCACATGGAGAGGTTCATCCGGAATTGCAACACTTACCGTGTGAACAATGTTCCGACGGATGCAATTCGGTTGAGCTTGTTTCCATTTCCATTTTCTTTGAAGGAAAATTGAACACATTGCTCCGGTTTCTATCTTTTTTTGTTGATAACGTTGTTCTATCTTCTTTTTTTAAAGTGTTGTCCTATCTTCTTAAATCTTGTATCTTATGTTATTCTATCTTCTTCTTCAGTTTGTTAATGATTTTGTTGGTACAAGCATTTGTTAATGATAAGATAAGATAATTATACAAGATATAAATAAATAAAAATCATTTTAAAAAATTTGGGGCTAAAATCATTTATAAAAAGATTTTGAGTTATCATGAGAAGAAAAAAGATTTATTATATGTGTATATGTTCTCACTGAGTGTTGGCCGCAAATACAAGTTTATGAGAGGATTAAAGAGGATATTAATCCGTACATATTTATAAATAAATAAAAACCACAAAGTGAGGGTGCAGGTGCCTCTTGTGGGAAGCTACTGGAAGTGATTCCGTGAACGCGAACCCCTTCGAATACAGAGAAGGATCTGATGATCTTTCCGAGTTCTAGATCGTACAACAGAATTTCCGAGCCCAATCCTGAATGAAGCATTGAGGGTGAAAACGAATGAAGGAAACGAAAAGCACGTTGAGATGGAAAGTGGTGCGAGGGAAACAGTAGTTACCGGCGAGGAGGAAAGGAAGAGAGTGGTCGGGACTCGGGAAGGTGAAGAAAACAGAGAGCTGACACCACAATCGAACAACTTTATCGTATGAAAAGTTTCTCAAATGTCAGTTGTACTTCAATTTCAGACTTTTACTTTCCACTGACCAGGTTAACAACAAAAGCAAAACAACACAATATCAGCACGAAAAAGAAGCACAATAAAACATATTATTTGTAGAACCGTCAGAAATCAACCAAAAGATTATGAAAAGCTATTTTTAGTCTATCTTATGGTGGACCTGCGAAACATTGAGTAAAACCCTCCAATGAATAGTGGCATATAGAAGCTCCTTTGTAGTAGTTATAGATACTGAACCAAAACCTCCCTGCCCTATCTTGTTTGCAGAATTAAAACCTTCAGAGGCAATTCGCAATTCTTTGTAAGAGTAAAATTTGATGTTCTGAACATCTGAAATATCTGTGCAGCATAGATATATTAGCTTGATTAAAACAGAACATTGTGAGCATGCTTCTGGGAATGTAGCATGTTATCCTAGATTTGAACCAACCAAACATTCTCACAAGAAAAGTACATTTAATTAAAAAAATCATGTGGATGATTCTTGATTACAATCAAATGGGATTATTGGACTCAGTCATTTATAGAAACACCAACAATGACCAAGTCTTACAAGTCAGAACAATTCAATTGAAGACATAATTTCACAAACAGAAGATCATGCATGGAACACTGCTTGAAGTTTATATATTATTACCATGAAGTACAATAATTTCTCAGGAGTTATTTACCTATATCCACTCCTGCGAATTGTGTGGCTGAGGAAGACCCTTTTCTTCTAAAAAGACGAGAGCAACAAGCCTTCATAGTAACTCTGGTGCTTCAATGGATCAAACTTAGAGCTGTAAAACAAGTAATTGAGGATCAAATTTGTAGAAGCAAGATTAGGATCCTGCAGCTCCAAAAGTTCCTCCTGGATATACAAATCAACACCATATGTCACAAAGTTGTTTACAAAAAATTACAGTAATTGCAAAAATGATTGCATAATGCCCTTCCTTAATATTACAAAGGATTCCAAGCCAACTTATCATGAAAAAAAAAATCAAGCATATGAATTATATCTTATTATGAACTAATGACTTTAGAGGAGAATTCCAATTACCTTTCGATTTGTCGAGTTGATAATATCAAATATTGGATGACCAATGGGAATTATATCAGGGAAAAGCATCCACAGTAGCATCTTGCTTATGGTTAGCATCAATTCAAGAGGAATTTCCATTATAACCTGTCCAAGTACATCATTAGGAAAAACAGCCATCAACAACTTCTAATAAAGGACATTATGCAAATAACTAACTATGTGCTATGTGTGCAATTATCTACTCATGTGCCACAGCCAGCAGTCACAAGGCTTTATATCAGGTAGATTGTAAGTATAGTGCCATCAATTACAAAAGTCTTAAATGAAGCTACTCACCCTTGGCCGGCGAAGAGGTTCTACATCTTTGGAAGCATACACACCAAAACCATCTGGCCCTTCCTTAAAATCAATTTCGTAAGCTTGCATGCTCCGGACATAACCTATCCGGTAGAAGTCAGGGTCTGCAGGCTCCAACTAAAGAAACAAACAAATCAACAACAAAAAAAAGTAAGAAAAATTACAACCCTCATCAAAACAGAAACCCCATAAAGAATTCATCCAAAGGCTGGTCTTTCATGGAATAAGATACTGAATCTCAATATTAATTGTACACTATATGCTAAAACCCCATCAAATTATAAAAACAACACTCACTAACTCACTCTACTCAATCAATCTTTTCTATTTATAAACTAATTTAACAGTCTCTGGTCCTAGTTATAACTTCCATACTATGAACAACAACAACAACAACAACAACAAAATGGGATTTACCCCAGACGTTGATTCTTCAACTTTGGGAGGTTGAAACAATGGAAATGGGAGTGTAGCAACGAAGCTTTGATGGTTTGCACTTTGTTTTGAGCATGAGAGTAAGTGGGTCTGCAGAAGAAGCCATGGTGCAGACCTGTGAACTGTTTAGAAAGCAAACAATAACGTTAGGGAAGAAATTCAGTGGAATATCATAGGATGGAAGAAAGGTAAGAGATTTGAACCTGTGTGTGGGGTGACTATTCACTATTGAACATCCTTGTAAGTTATGATTGTCCAAATTCTTTTCAAAATCTAATCAAGTGGTGTATACTATTTAGCATTATGCAAGTAAGCATGAAAGAAAGGGTCGAAAGAATTGGTTACCTACTCAATGCGCGAGCAAACCAGGATTATTCGAAGGATGAAGGTGGTAAACATTCACTTGATCTTCCATTGGACACAATCAGGAAGTTGCGAAGAAGAAAAAAGAAACGAAAATCCCGATGCTGAATTCCGAAAACGCAAGGGAGAAATCCGAAATCACAAAGTGGAGAAGAGGCGAAATCTCGATGCACAAAACCAGAACCAGAAATCGAAAATCAGAAATCAGTGAGAACCTGAATCGCGAATCTGGAGGCAGCGTTGAAAACCAGAACCAGATACCAAATCAGAGAACATAAATCACGAACCAGATGTGAAAGATTGAAGGAGAGGAGCAAGAATGAGGCGATTGCCAACGGAAATCACCCTTTTGTAGTTGTATCTGCTCTTTTCAGTGCAGTGATAAAAATCATGAAAAGTTGTCAGAAAATAGAAAAGCAGTGAAAAGGCAAATAAAGTTTAAAAACCAATGCATTCATGCTCAGGAAAGTAGGAAAAATAGAAAGAAAAAAAAAAGGGCCAAAAAATCAGATAAAGCAACTTTCAATTAAACTTATGGTGGACCTTAACCACACCCAATAAAACCCTTGGGTGAATAGTGTCATATAGTTGCTTCTTTGTAGTAGTTATAGATTGGACACAAAGGTCATATAAGATTATTTTAGACTCATAGCAATCGTGATGTGACCATTGGTTAACCTTGCATATCTATCTATCTATTATATTATAGTAATTCTGAAGCGCGGGCTGTAGCGATGCCATATCATCTCTTTACTTTTATATAAATTTTCCATGTCAGCTTTTAATCTTAGGTGACAATCTAAACCATGTCCTTGCATCTTCTCAAACAATTTCTGTTTTTACACTTTTGTAACAACACACAACACTAAACTATCATTACTCACAATATTGTATTAGTAACATATCAATTAATAACGTTAAAAAAATGTATCAATTAATACTACAATGTGAAAGATTTAGTATTAAATTAAATAATTAGAAAATGTTTTCCTTCTTCAACCTAAATCTCAAAACTCTTGAAACCCACACGATGGCTGAGTAATAGATGAGTAGTTAGTGGCAAAAATAGCAGCAGCGGCGGTGATCCTCAAATGTGATCGGACCATAGTCAACTATAACAGTGACAAATGGGTCTTGCGATACAAGGATCCTAGCTTGTCTCACTTTAAAGTAAAACCGTTTAGATTTTAAGAACCATATATTCGGCAACTTGTTTGCACCGGCTTATCCAATAACAACGCATTGCAATAAGTGTCAAGTGATAGTGCCCTCCGCGCTTCGCGCGGGTCTAAGTCTAGTTACTAGTTAACCGTGATATATTCAGACCCCCAATTAATGTGCGAAGAGTCTTAAATACCCCATTCTTAAATAACTTCCCAAACCCCCCTCCCCCCACTTCCCCGCTTCTTTGCACTTCTTTTCCATTTCATTTCAAAAAATCCTTCCAAACTCCCCAAACTCATTTCATCTACATTCATCACCATCATTTTCCTCCGCATCTTCATCTTCACCCTCACCATCATTTTCCTCTGCATATCCGACCGCCACCGCGAGCATCTTATTTAGCTCCCCCCCGGAGTGCTTCAGCAACGACGTTGCAGTCGTGCCCAACCACCACCCCATTTGAGTGTCCTCGCGTTCTGGTACGTACTCGACCCGACCTATCTGTTGTGAATCTTATCGCACTTCTAAGGTGCGTATGTCATGAATGTGGATTTTGTCTTCACCTTTGGCAAGTTAAATGGAAGTTCCTTCAACAAATATTCCATATTTTCTAGGAATCCGATGTCTAACCCAACGAGGGGGCTCGCTGTGGTCGGACGAAGGAAAAAGTTTAGGATGGCTAGTTGTTTTGCTGAGATCAGGACACCTTTTCTTAATGTTACAACTGGTGATGAGATTATTGAGCATAATGTAATTGTACTCCACTATCAAATTAGCATCAAATGTTACTGATAAATAAAGAATGAAGTTTAGTTGACACTCATCAAATGTTTGTAGAATTTCTATTTTCTATTGACTCTGGTACAGTTCTATCATATTCATGCTCCTTGCTCTAGGGACAGGTAATGGCTGCATGACTCCAGATATATCTTCACTCTAGGAGGTACTTTGTAAATTTAGGAAATTATCCATCAAGTGCTAGATGATTCCATTTTTTTCTTTTCCTGCTTAAGGCCACGGTTTGCTGAGGTTGGCACTGCCTGCGTGGCCTTTTCTTCAAAACCACACCAGTTCGGTAAATACGTTTTTTTCACCCTTTTTTCGTAAATAATTTTTTTTCACATTATTCAAAAAAAAATTCCTTTATTAAAGCAGGATGGGTTATATGCCCCGTTGCTTATGTGTCAACTCCTGAATAATCAGATTTTTGATTGGTTGATTTATTTTTAGGGTTCGTTTGGTGGACAGGACAAGATAAGATAGGACAGGATAATAATCATATCATGTTGTTATCTGTTGTTTGTTGCGCCAGCAGGATAGGATAACATTATCCTGTCTCCTATCCTATCCTGTCCATCATGTGTAAAAGTTATCCTGAGGGGGGAGCTAGGATAGAACAGGATAGGATATCAGTTATATATTTTCTTTCAGTATCCTAACTCCAAATTAATTTATTTTAATATTATATAATTTATAATAATTAATAAATATAAAAATATTAATTTAAATAAAATAAAAAATAAATAAAATTATTATTCATAAATAGTAAAATAGACTACTCACTTATAAATATTGATTTATGAATAATAATAGTCTAATTTAATATTTTCGTCTCCTATTATTTAAAAATTATTTATCTACTTACATAATAATTTAAATATAAAGTATTTTTGAAATAATAATATTTTTAATTTAATTAGTTTTTATTGTTTATCACGTGTCACAACTAAGTGAAAACCATTGATTACAAATATTAATTTTCTAATAGTATTAGATTAATTTTCTATTTTCATCTCCTATTATTTAAAACTACTTATCTACTTATATAATAATTTATAATTTAAATATAAAGTACTTTTGAAATAATAATATTCTTGATTTAGTTAACTTTTATTGTTAATTATCACGTGTCACAACTAAGTGAAAACCAATTGGTTAACTGCATAATTTTATTTAAAATATAGGCTATCTTCAAAACAATAAAATATGCTAATTAATAAATTTAAATTAATTTAATTATTTTAAAATATAAACTCATTAATGATGGTAAAGAAATTAAATTTAATAGAATGATCAATTTTTAAATGTATTTTTTATTCAAATATAAATCTGATACATTTTTCCTTATCATATCATGTCCTTATCATATGCACCTCAAACACAAGATATGATAAGAGCCTATCCTGCTCTTATCCTATCCTGTTGCTATCCTGTTCACATATCCTATCATATCCTATTCTGACCACCAAACGAGCCTTTGTGGAATTCCTAGTGTCTTTCTCACAGTTCTTCCCTCCATTCCCTGGACACGTGTCTTTTTTCTCTTTTTTTCGTTTTTTAATTCAAAATTAATTCTTCCTTCTCTCTCCCACTCAAACTTCCCATTTAATGCTTTCCTAAACTGATGGTTTATATTCAGTCATTTGAATTTCCCTCCCCTTCACGTTTGTTTTTCTCCCTACATAAATCTCTCCTCCTCACTGTTTTCTATCTCCCATTTAATTCGCACCCTTCTGTATTCAAAATCTCATTCAACCCCTATTCACCATTTGATTTCCACCAGTAGCAATATTTATTAATTCACTTACTAATTAACCGCAAGACTAGCCACTTTTCAAAGTTATTAATTTTGTTTCCATTTAAAAAAACAGTTATTAATTCCGTTTCGAATATCAAATTTCCTTAAGTTATTTTATCCTCTTAAAATATCTTAAGATTTCAATACTTTGAAATATAACTTCATGTAAAATATTGTTTTCTTTCATTTTTGTACAAATTGTAGGATAAAAATATCCCACACGAGAAATATTTTACATGAAAATCTATTCCTGCTAAAAATAATAAAAATTATTTAATGAAAATGTAATAGTAAAATTATGTCATACGATGATTAGAAAAAAAATCAATGTATGTATATATATATACACACACATATATATATACATATATATACACACATATATATATATAGCTACAATTATTTATTTCAAATTACATTGTTAAAAACTTTTACCATAAGATATATTTTCATGTCAAAAACAATATTGATATAATTTCAATGTCTTTTTATAATTTTTTAAAATTTATGTAAATACTCCCCGTGCACTTTTTGTTACTCCATCGGAAAACTAACAACAAAGAAACATACTCCTCATGCATTGTATGAGTATAAAACTAGATTTGCTAGATCTGCTCATCTTAATTGACCAATTAATGTAATTGATTAAATATACATATCCTGACCTTCCGCACAAAGTGAAAGACCAGCAATTCTTTCAAGATAGAGCAATTTGGCCCCTACACTGGAGGCTGTTGAAATGATAAACACTTACATGCTTGACATGATAGTTGCACAAGAACATGAAAGGAAATAACTGAGAAGAAAGAAGAGAAATAGACATACCACGGTGAGAGGACGGAGGCCGACGAAGGAAAAACGGCGAAGCGCGGCGCAAAGAGGTTGTCTTCTAGCTTCTTGCGTCAAAGATGAGAGAGCGTAAACTTTGAAATGATTACTGTTTAGGTTTTTTTTGGGGAAAAGAGTGATTTTATGTTTTAGAAATAACATTTAATTTAATAGATTAAAAAAACAAAATGAGTAGTTTTGCCAATAAGTTACCTGTGTGTTTTTTAATATGTTTTAAAAAATTAACAATATTAATCATTTTTCTTAATACACGTGTTTCTTTTTTTTTCTAGATAGTTAGTTATTTTGAAACGAAAGAAGTCTAAGATTACTTTTCACACACCCTAATGTTAAAGGGTGTGTGATTACTATCAGTGGCGGATTCATAAATTTGATGTAGTGGGGGCAATATATACCTATAAATTTGTAATAAAAAAATTAACATATACTATTGGAAGTGAGGACATTTTTATCAAAGAGAACACAAGTAAGAGCATTTTTTACTAAAAAGACCATAAAAAACCACATGGTTCTACTATTCAAGTGAGAGCATTTAGCAATGTGAGATACAAGTGAGGGGCATTTAATAATGTGGGACATAAGTGAGGACATTTTTTATCAAAAGAACCATAAAAAACCACATACTTTTACTACTCAAATTTTTTTTCTAATGATTTTTTCTAAAATTAAGTGAGGGCACTTGCCCTCATATCACTCAACATGCATCCGTCACTGATTACTATTAAAGGTGTGCTAAAAATAACTCCCTCATGGTGATTCCAACATAATGTTCGATCTATAATAGGAAATCTTGAAGGAAAAGTTGAATTCAACTTTAATGAGGCGTGCACAAGACAAGTTGGCTGCCCATCTATGCTTAAATTAGGGCTGTCCAAAAATTTTCAGCACGAACTGAAACTGAAGGAACCAAACAAAAACTATCAAGAAACGGGTGGGCTAGGTTGGGTTGCGGGTTGACAGATGGGAGAAATTGAGTGCTAATGGTTAAAAGTGGTCGAATTTGGGTGAGAAAATTACGACAACGTACATAAACCTTTTGGAGAAAAAGTAGTAATACTTGGAGGTGATTTTAGACAAATACTACCTGTAAAAACTAGAGGAAGCAGACATGGAGTTGTGGAATCTACTGTGAACTCTTCATCATTGTGGAAGCATTACAAAGATATGAAAATGTCTAAGAACATGCAGCTAACCACAGCTGAGACGGCTAATGAAGCAAAAGAAATCAAATTTGCAGATTTGATTCTTAAAATTTGAAATGGCGATCATCCTATTTCGGAGCAGGAGAATATGATGTTCAAATATCGCCAGACCTGCTAATCTCAATTAATCCTGACCCATTAATGGAATTGATTAAATATACATATTCTCACCTTCCGCACAAAATGAAAGCCCCGTAATTCTTTCAAGATAGAGAAATATTGACCCTTACACATGAGGCTGTTGAAATGATAAACACTTACATGTTTGGCATGATAGCTGCATCGACACGTGAATATCTGAGCTCCGACTGTACCTTGCGATCTGATGAGGATTCTGAAATCCGAGGTGAGTGGTTTACACATAATTTTTGAACGATACTAAAAGTTCAGGAATGGCTAACCACAAACTATTTTTGAAAGTTGGTATTCCAATCATGCTTTTGAAAAATATAGACCAAGCAATGGAACCAGGTTAATTGTGAATAAACTTGGTGAACGTTTTATTGGTGCAACTGTTATCACGGGAACAAATGCTAATGACAAAGTGCATATTTCAATAATTGACTTGGTTCCTTCTGATTCCAAATTTCCAATTAAATTCAGAAGAAGACAGCTTTCAATTGTAATATGCTTTGCGATGACCATAAACAAAAGCCAATGATAAACACTATCTTAGGTTGGGCTCTTCCTTCCGAGGCCCGTCTTTACTCATGGTCAGTTATATGTAGCTCTCTCTAGAGTACGCTTAAGAAAAAGTTTTAAACTTTGTATACTGGATGAGTCGGGCAAACAACAGACCAATACTGTAAATGTAGTGTTTAAGGTTTTTTGAAATGTTTGATATGTACAACACAATTCCATTTTTCTTTTCATATATTATTACACGGTTGACTTATACATGATTAACTTATTTATAATTTAAAAATTATATATATGATTACTCATTTATTTAATTACAAAATTCTAACATAAAATTTCGTGCAACTCACGGGTTATCGCACTAGTAAATCATTATGTTTGATTTATATTATAAGACATTGAACCACGAGGGGTGACACAAGTGGTGAATGTGCATTTCCTTAAGGGATTTCGCCTAGGCTTCTGGCCCGTGTTCGATTCCCCCTGAGGTCAAAAATAATACCTTTGTGGCCAGGGACAACACTACCGTATCCCGAGCCTGATTAGTCACGTGGGACCCCTTTCCCCTGTGAAGACCGGTAAGCAAAGGACAAAAATATTACTCCCTCCGGTCCTATTTATAAGCATGAAAGAGAAGAAAAATCTTGGTCCTTTTTATAAGAACCAAATGAAAGTTTGAGCTATATTAATTATTTTTTTCCAATGATGCCCTTATTAATTCTAACTTGTAAAATGTGCCTCATTAATTATTCTCTCTTTCCCACTTTCCAATACTAATAACAAAGGGTAATTTTGGAAGTTTATTTTGATTCAAGACAAATTTAATACATTTTATCTAGTTTAACTACATTTCTTAAACTATGTGAATTTTTTTTTTGCTGCTTATAAATAGGACCGGAGGGAGTACTATAAGACATTGTAAAGTGTACCTTAGAAATCATGGTGTCCGTAATTTCAATTGAGTGATTGGTAACTTTTGAGGTAACACACTGAAGAGATCCCACATCAAACTTGTCAACACAGTGAAAATGTGTTCTGTAAACACTCTCTAGGATTTGTTCATCGTTGAATTCAAATGGGTTTTGAAGCCAGGTCTTCCCCTGTTGTACACTGTTACTTGAAATTGACTTGGACAACATGGTGATTAAACAATATTATTACCTTGGACATCATGTGATTTAACAATATTATTACCCTATAAGCTAAGTCAATTTGAAAGTGCCTTGCAATTCATTTCTTATCTTGGCCAATATTTTACCTACAGAAAGGCAAAACAAAATTAGAAAAGCACAACTTTACAATGTTAAGTAGGCCCAAAGCACAATAAATTAAAGCATATAGCTCGTCTAATGCAAATTTTGCTAAGTGGTTTATAAGATAATATACGTTAGTGTGACTTTTGCTAAATTTACGTTAAACATATGAGTATAGCTTAATTATGCAGCAATTCCATGAGGTTTTCCACATCAGCAATTTTTAAAAAAATGATCATTCTAAACCTTCTAGATAATTGTCATATTCTTTTTTCTTAATGGGAGCTGCAAATTAAATGCAGGAATATGTACTGCTTCAGCTATCAGTCTGGCGAATTGGAGCATCTGATGAATGTATGATTACCAAGCATTTTGTGTTCATTAATCTCTGTTTACTATGGTTAAATGAACGTGTATTTCCTCAGTGTTCTGGATTTCATTGTCTTGTATGCTATGTTAACTGCCACCTCTACGAAGGATGTTGTTATCCTCATGATATACAATTATCTATCAGATTTAATAAAAATCTATCTGTTTAATGGCAGGTCGATGAGATGATTGGTGTCACTCATCATCCTCGTAGTAATCTTGTTGCAACTTATAGTGAAGATGACACAATGAATTTGTGAGAACCTTGAATCATTTGCAAATTTTGTCAATTTAAAATTTACAATCTTTGTTAAGATTGCTATTATATCAATAAAAATTCCTTTCATTTGCAAAAAAAAAATGAGAGATGAAGTCACCCTTCTTTGGTTTTAGATGAGTGAGAGAAGAGAGATTAAATTGTGGGTTCGATCACCTATACAATCTTCCCAATTTCTGAAGAAAAAGAGCGGTAACATTAGCACATGTAAGTAACATATTTTTGGCTGCGATTTCCTCCTTTCTCCATGTTTTAAATCCCCACAAACTTCAATTCAAAAAAAAAAAAAAAAACACCACAAACTTCATTTTAGCAAAATGGCCAATTGGGGAAATTTTATATTTTAAATAAAAATTAACTTTTTCTCTTTCCCCACCTCATTCTCTATCTCTCCTTTTTCTATTAAACTAAGCAATCTACAAAATTTACTCTATTCATCTCTTTCACTTGTAAACCAAACAATTTATGTTCTCCCTTCTACCACCATATAAGCTATTTCAGTGAAACTCGTAACAAAAAAATGCCCTGCTAGTCTTCTTTTTAGGTCCTCACTACTACTAAGCAATGGCCACGGTGTGGGGCCAGGGCATTAAACAGACTGATCCTTTGTACATCAATTTTCATTACCATCCTAAAGAACATTTATGCATGTCTTCAGCCCCACCCCCTGGCATGCACCTTATTACAAGAATGTTAGCAATACTCTATTTTAACACACTATTCAACACATTATAATTTCATACAAGTCTAGGAAAAAGTAAAAACAATACAAACATAACATTCACTGTGAGAATAGAATGTTGTTCACTGCACTCGCTGTATTGTGGAACTTCCAAACATTAGAAGTATGGTTTATAGTATAGTATGCTTAATGCTTACACGGTTATAGCAATACAAGTAGCACCATCAAAACACGATTAAAATATTTATAATATACTGCTAAACACAAATCAAACTAAACCGAACAGATCACAAACCATAGTCAGCTTCACAAGCATTTACTTCACATAATGGTAGAAATCAAGCAGTGTCAGCCTTCTCTCTTGCCATGGCACCTCCACCTCCATAGCGTGCTCTAATTTCAGCTGCAAGCAGCATCATGCGCAAGCTTATCCGGTGAAAGCGGACGAGGACTGCAGAACATCAATCATTGGTCACTTCAAAAAATTCAAAATACAGACCATGAAGAAAAGCATAACCTAAGCCACAGTCAACTTACCTACTTCTTAGTGTTCAGCGACTCTACCTAAAAAACTAGTTCCTAGTGAGGATTGATCTACCATTTATAAGGACTATTTGGGTCATGTCTTTAGTCAATGTGGAACTTCAACCGTTAACACTTAAAGCACCCCTCATAAGTCACAAGAGACATTTACACTTATCTTGTTTGGTTCAATTTTTAGGAGGGGAGGGGAATGATGGGGGACAAAATCCCTCATACCTCAATTTTGTCTTCCCTCCAAAAGTGGAGGAATTGGAGGGGAATTATTTCATTATACATAAATGTCCCTACTAAGTTTTAAAATCTTCTGAAGTGAGGGTAGCTAATGCAAATTAGTTTTAAAATCCCTCCAATCCCCTAACCAAACAGAAACGAGTTATTTCCCCTCGCCTCCCCTGTCTTGGACAAAGATAATAAGAATTAAAATCCCTCACTTCCCATCCCCTACATGTGCAATTTGCAGGGGGGTGACCCACGGATTAATCAACTGTCAGCTCTAAGTGAAGAATGCTCTAAAGGATAATTTTGACAATATCTCTGATCAATGATAGTTTACACTAAGGTGGCAAAAGTGATTTGAAGCAAAGATCCAAAACAAAAACAGCAAAAGATACATACACGTAAATCTGAAATAACTAATCTACAAACAGAGGTAATATATCTGAGAAAGAAACAATAAGCAGAGCACACACACACACATATATATATAAAAGAAAAAAAACATGATCCACTCCCAAAATGTTAAAAATGAAAGCAACAAAAATAATTGCAAGGAAAGTGATAGGTATGTAAATTGTGCAAGTGAAGAACAGAGAAGATTAATACTGAAATGAGAATTATATTGATGAAGGTAAGGAGTAATACAGGAATAGAAAAAGATAGATGGTGTATTGTTAGAGAAAGCTCTAACAACCCAGAGAGGCTCTAATGGCTCTCTCCCTAGAAAGATTCCTCTTTCTCTCTCCTATAACCGAATTTGATATTCATCAGTGCCCTCTCACCCCACACCTCACTACTCTATATACTAACTTACTAACTAACTCCCTCCTCTCCATTTTGCCTGAGACACCTCAGCACCTTTCCCTTTCTTTCTTTCATAAACTTTCCACACCTTGGGCTTTCCTAAGCCCATTTCCCCTTTTGTGTTCGAGTCTCTATCAATTCCCTCCCCCTTAGAAACAGCCTTGTCCTCAAGGCAGAAGTCTGGAAATTGACCAACTAAGACCTCATTATCCTCCCAAGTGACATCATCCACTGATCTGTTGGTCCACTTAATCAAACTTTGGTGAACCTCTCTGTCACCTTGCCTGATACTTCTGGTGCCCAGAATCTCCTCAGGATAAAAGTCAGGAGTTTCCCCAATATCTAAATCAGTAGGCAGCTCCCCTTGGACTTGGTAATTGCCTATAGCCTTTTTTAAAAGAGACACATGGAAGACAGGGTGGATTCTTGATTCTGCTGGTAGTTTGAGCTTGTAAGCAACAGCTCCAATTTTGTCTTCAATTTGAAAAGGGCCATAGAACCTTGCTGCTAGTTTTTGATTAATTCTCTTGACAACAGAATGCTGCCTGTGGGGCCTGAGCTTGAGGAAGACCCATTCTCCTATGTCAAAGCTCAAATCCCTTCTCTTCTTATTAGCATAACTGACCATCTGCTCCTGTGCTCGCTATAAATGTGCTCTCAGTTGCTTCAAAGCCTCATCTCTCTCACTTAATTCTAGAGCAACAGCTGCTACCTTGGTCTCATTAGCTAGAAACCTGATGATGGGAGGTGCTTTTCTGCCATAAACCACCTCAAAAGGAGTTTGGCCAATGGAGCAATGAAAGGTAGAATTATACCAAAACTCAGCCCAAGGAACCCAATAAGACCAAGTCCTCGGATGCTCAGAGGCAAAGCATCTCAAATAACTCTCTAAGCACCTGTTTATGACCTCTGTCTGGCCATCAGTCTCAGGGTGGTAGGAGGAGCTCATTTTCAACTTGGTACCCTGTAATTTGAATAGCTCAGACCAGAAGTGACTCACAAAAATTGGGTCTCTATCACTGATAACAGTGCTTGGAATCCCATGGAGCCTTACTATTTCCCTGACAAAGACCTCAGCAATGGACTTAGCAGTGTAGGGGTGTTTAAGCAAGATGAAATGGCTGTACTTGGATAGCCTATCCACTACAACCAAGATTGCCTCAAAGCCTTTAGATTTAGGTAACCCTGTGATAAAGTCAAGGGATATATCCTCCCAGATAGCATTTGGAACAGGAAGTGGTTTGAGCAGACCCCCTGGAGAAATTGCACTATACTTCTGCCTCTGACAAGTGTCACATCCCCTTACAAAATCACTCACTGTTCTCTGCATTCCCACCCAATATAGAGTTTCAGCCAGCCTTCTGTAGGTTCGTAGAAACCCTGAATGACCCCCAGTAGGTGTGTTGTGGTATTCCTGCAGAAGCCATGGAATTGAAGGTGATGTAGGAGAGAGCACAAGCCTGCCTTGGTATAACAGCACCCCTTGCTGGACTGAGAACCCAGGTTTGGCTTGGGGATTTTGTTGCACTTCCTGTGTCAGGTTCTGGATGTAAGCATCAGAGGCTATCTCCTCCAAGAGCTTCTTTCTATCTTCCCACAGAGGAAAAGATACCAGGCTCATGAGATCACTCTCATCATAGCATCTAGAAAGTGCATCTGCTGCCTTATTTTCCTGACCTGGTTTGTACCTCACTTCAAACTGATATCCAAGGAGCTTTGCCAACCAGCATTGTTGATCAGGGGAAGTAATTTTTTGTTGCAAGAAATGTTTGAGGCTCTTGTGATCTGTGTAGACAATGAAAGCCTTGCCCAACAAGTAGTGCCTCCAATGTTGGATGCAAAGAACCAATGCCATCAATTCTTTCTCATAAACTGACTTGGATAAATTCCCAGGAGATAGAGCCTTGCTATAATAAGCAATTGGTTGCCTTTGTTGCATCAAAACAGCACCAATGCCTCTCCCAGCTGCATCACATTCAACCTCAAAAGGTTTTTCAAAATCAGGGAGAGCTAGCACAGGGGAACTTGTCATTACGGTCTTCAACTTGTGGAAAGCTTGCTTGGTCTCTTCACCCCATGTGAAATTGTCTTTTTTTTGTCAGTTCTGTGAGGGGTTTGGCCATCTTCCCATAATTCTTGACAAATTTCCTGTAGTAGCCTGTTAACCCTAAAAATCCCCTTACTCCCTTAACATTCTTGGGCTCTGGCCACTCCACAATGCACTTAATTTTCTCAGGGTCAACTGCCACTCCTTTCCCAGATATAATGTGACCCAAATAATCTATTTGGGCACAACCAAACTTGCATTTTGCTTGATTGGCTACAAAACAATTAGATGATAACACTGTCAAGACTAGCTTTAAGTGGTTTTGGTGTTCCAACAAACTCCTACTGTAAATTAAGATATCATCAAAGAAAACCAACACAAACTTCCTCAGATATGGCCTAAAAATGTCATTCATGATGGCTTGAAAAGTGGCAGGAGCATTCATCAGCCCAAAGGGCATGACAAGGTACTCATAATGTCCATTGTGAGTCCTGAAAGCAGTTTTAGGGATATCTGCCTCAAGAACTCTAATCTGGTGGTATCCCGATTTAAGATCAATTTTAGAGAACATTACTGCCCCATTCAACTCATCAAGTAATTCATCCACAATTGGAATTGGATACTTATCTGGGATTGTAGCCTTGTTCAGAGCCCTGTAGTCCACACACATTCTCCAACTCTTATCCTTCTTTTTTACCAAGATGACAGGACTGGAGAAGGCACTCATGCTTGGTCTTATGATCCCTGCCTCCAAGAGCTCAGCCACCTGCCTCTCAATTTCCTCCTTTTGGTGATGAGGATACCTATAGGGTCTGACATTAATTGGCCCATGCTCAGGATTAAGAACAATCTGGTGTACTTTGGACCTGACAGGGGGCAATTGCATTTTCTTTGTGAATACTGCTGGGAATTCTGTAAGCACAACTCCCAGTTCCTGAGGTATGTCATGGTGTTCCTTGGTTGCTTCTGTAGCTTGGAATTGAAGCCACCATCCTTCCCCAAGGTTTCTGCCTTGAGTGTCACTCAAAAAAGAGTGCAGGTTGCTCTGATAGCTGCTTCTACCCTTCATTCCCTGCAATTTCACCACATGTTCCCCTTGCACAAACTGCATAGTCAAGTGCTTCCAATCCATGATGACTTTCCCAAGTGTACTGAGCCAGGACACTCCCAAGACCAGATCCAGCCCTCCTAAGTCCAGCACCAGTGCATCAATGGTAATCTCAATGTTCCCCACTTTGGCTTTGATTCCCTTACAAACTCCCCTGGTTATCACCTTATGGCCATCTCCAAGTTTAATGCTCCTTGTGGTGATCGGGGTGATGGTAAGTCCCAGAGCAGAGGTGATCTTTGGGTCAATGAAGTTGTGGCTCGCGCCACTGTCAACAAGGATGAGAAGTTCCACATTGCCCACTTGGCCAGCTAACTTCATTGTCTGGTGATCCCCCAAACAACCCAGAACTCCCATAGCTTTGCATTCTACAGCTTCTTCTTCTTCCTCCTCCTCTACTTCCTGT
Source organism: Lotus japonicus (assembly GCF_012489685.1). Taxonomy (NCBI): domain Eukaryota; kingdom Viridiplantae; phylum Streptophyta; class Magnoliopsida; order Fabales; family Fabaceae; genus Lotus; species Lotus japonicus. The sequence goes on from NC_080046.1 coordinate 4,520,758, forward strand.
TCCAGCATCACGATTTCCCCCTCCTCATTCATGGTCTCTCCCTCTCCCAGGATGAGAACTCTCATCGCGCGCTCCGGGCACTTGTGCAAAGTGGGGTGGTATTTGCCCCCACATTTAAAACAGAGTCCCTTGGCCCTTCGCTCTGCGATTTCGTCAACCTGGAAACTTCTGACCCCTTTCCAACGCTCCGTCGAGCCTGCACGGTGGTCGTTGTCACCCTTTCTCGCCGTTGAGCCCAGCGATGAAGATGAGTGTGCGTGGGATCCAACAGAACTCCGGGATCGGGTTTGGTTTGACCCGCTGGCCTTGGTAAAACGGGTTACATCTCTATTGAACAGCCCACTCCTATTTGAGGCTGACCCGGCCCAATCGCCTTGACCCGAGCGTTCGTACCCGCCTTTTCTTGTCACCCGCTTTCCCTCTTCTTCTTCTTCTTCCTTAAGCTCGTCTTCAACATCTTTCGCAATTCGCATCATCTCCATGCGAGTGCTGGGATTCAAGGTACGCACCCGCCATCGAATCGGTGGTTTCAACCCACTCATGAAATACCCCAGATACTGATCCTCCGGCAATCGTCCTACCTGTGACGAGAGCAACTCAAAGGCTTCCACGAACTCCTCCACGCTGCCGCGTTGCCTTAGCGTCAATAACTCCTCGAAAGGATTCTCCAATCGTCGTCCTCCATAGCGTGCAATCAACGCTCGTTTGAGCTTTTCCCAGGAAAGCTCATCCTCTGTTTCCCTCAACATATTGAACCAATGGATAGTAGATCCTTCCATACTCAAGCGTGCGAGCTTCACGCGAAGCTCATCGGGGGTGCCTTGCACATCGAAATAGATCTCCGCTCTCGTGATCCAAGCTACAGGATCGTCTCCCTCAAACACGGGCAGCTTGACCTTCTTCCCGGCGAGACGCGATTCGCCGGAATTGGAGTCACCCGTCGAGGTTTCCCCTTCGTGGACCACTTTCTTTCCCATCTGATTGCTCAACTCCTTCAGAACCATGCTCTGCTGCTGCAGCTGGAGCGCGAGTTCCTGCAACGTGTCAGTCACGGTGCCCATCTGTGTCTCCAGAGCTTCCATACGATCAACCATCTTGGGTGGCATCTACTACACTGGTTTTCTGGGGGTGTATTGATCCGGTAGGTCGGACCAATTGATAGGTATGTAAATTGTGCAAGTGAAGAACAGAGAAGATTAATACTGAAATGAGAATTATATTGATGAAGGTAAGGAGTAATACAGGAATAGAAAAAGATAGATGGTGTATTGTTAGAGAAAGCTCTAACAACCCAGAGAGGCTCTAATGGACCCTCTTCTTCGACTCCGTGCGTTTGGCCTTTTCCCAGTGAGCTTCTGGAATACAAATGAGAAGAGAATTAGAGAAATGAGAAGCAGACGGAAGCAAATTCGTTTATTTATATATTCATTCCACAAAACAGAGACTTTATTACCGACGATGGAAGTAAAGGTCCTGCGGGTTGAGGCGGAAGCCATCAAGCAAGGGTTGTTGATATTTTCACTGTTGAACATATTTCCATTGTCGTCAGGCAACATCACGATGTTAGGGCACGGTTGTGCTCCGACCAAACCAGTATCGACGCTCGGACCATTCGCAACATCACTGCAGAACATCAATCATTGGTCACTTCAAAAAATTCAAAATATTGACCATGAAAAAAAGAATAACCTAAGACAGAGTCAACTTATCTACTTCAAAGTGTTCAGCGACCCTAACTACCTAAAAACACTAGTTCCTAGTGAGAATTGTTCTACCATTTATAGGGGCTATTAGGGTCATGTCTTTAGTCAATGTGGAACTTCACACGTTAACATTTAACACGCCCCTCACAAGAGACATTTACACTTATCTTGTTTGGTTCAATTTTTAGGAGGGGAGGGGAATGCAGGGGGCAAAACCCCTCATAACTCAATTTTGTCTTCCCTCCAAAAGTGGAGGAATTTGTCGGGGGAATATTTCATTATACATAAATGTCCTACTAGGTTTTAAGATCTTCTAAAGTGAGGGTAGCTAATGCAAATTAGTTTTGAAATCGCTCCCATCCCCTAACCAAACAGAAAAGAGTTATTTCCCCTCCCCTCCCCTGTCTTGAACAAAGATAATAAGGATTAAAATCCCTCACTTCCCATCCCCTACATGTGCAATTTGTAGGTGGGTGACCCACGGATTAATCAAGTGTCAGCTCTAACTGAAGAATTCTCGAAAGGATTATTTTGACGATATCTCTGATCAGTGGTAGTTTATGAGAACAGAAAAGAGTTAATGCAAATTAGTTTTGAAATCGCTCCCATCCCCTAACCAAACAGAAAAGAGTTATTTCCCCTCCCCTCCCCTGTCTTGAACAAAGATAATAAGGATTAAAATCCCTCACTTCCCATCCCCTACATGTGCAATTTGTAGGTGGGTGACCCACGGATTAATCAAGTGTCAGCTCTAACTGAAGAATTCTCGAAAGGATTATTTTGACGATATCTCTGATCAGTGGTAGTTTACACTAATTAAGCTGGCAAAAGTGATTTGAAGCAAAGATCCAAAACAAAAACAGCAAAAAGATACATACAAGTAAATCTGAAATAATTAATCTATAAACAGATATAATATAGAGAAAGAAACAGCAAGAAGAACAAAACATGATCCAACATGACCATTACTCCCAAAATGTAAAAAGCTAAAGCAACACAAATGATTGCAAAAGATGGTATGTACGTGTTTTCCAACTTCATGTGTTTGGCCTCTGCCCAGTCAGGCTTGAAGTAAGCTTTTTTCATGACTTCCCCGATGTTGTCGCGTGGCGGTGGTCCGAAAAGACTGTGGGTCACACTATTCTTGTCGAAGGACCCGATGTTGTCGCGTGGTGGTGGCGGTAGTCCGAAAAGGCTGTGGGTCACACTATTCTTGTTAAAGGACCCGAAGTTGCGGGGTTTGTCGTGGTGATCCTCATCCACCGGAAGCCTAGCTCCGAACAATGCCGTTTCCGAAACTTTCTTTTCACTGCAGAACATCAATCATTGGTCACTTCAAAAAATTCAAAATACAGACCATGAAGAAAAGCATAACCTAAGCCAGACTGACAGAGTGAATTTATCTACTTCTTAGTGTTCAGCGACCTTAACTCTACCTAAAAAACTAGTTCCTAGTGAGGATTGATCTACCAATTATAAGGACTATTTGGGTCATGTCTTTAGTCAATGTGGAACTTCAACCGTTAACATTTAAAGCACCCCTCACAAGAGACATTTACACTTATCTTGTTTGGTTCAATTTTTAGGAGGGGACTGGGGAGGGGAATGAAGGGGGACAAAATCCCTCATAACTCAATTTTGTCTTCCTTCCAAGAGTGGAGGAATTGGAGGGGAATTATTTCATTATACATAAACGTCCCTACTAAGTTTTAAAATCTCCTAAAGTGAGGGTAGCTAATGCAAATTAGTTTTAAAATCCCTCCAATCCCCTAACCAAACAGAAATGAGTTATTTCCCCTCCCATCCCCTGTCTTGAACAAAGATAAGAAGAATTAAAATCCCTCACTTCCCATCCCCTACATGTGCAATTTGCAGGTGGGTGGCCCAGGGATTAATCAAGTTTCAGCTCTAAGTGAAGAATGCTCTAAAGGATAATTTTGACAATATCTCTGATCAATGATAGTTTACACTAATTAAGCTGGCAAAAGTGATTTGAAGCAAAGTTCCAAAACAAAAACAGCAAAAGATACATACAAGTAAATCTGAAAAAACTAATCAACAAACAGAGGTAATATATCTGAGAAAGAAACAATAAGCAGAACACACACACACATATATATATAAAAGAAAAAAAATGATCCACTCCCAAAATGTTAAAAATGAAAGCGACAAAAATAATTGCAAGGAAAGGTACGTACGAGTACTTTGACTCCATGTGTTTGGTCTGTAACCAGTGATCTATGACGGTGGGAGTGATGGTCATGGGGGTTGAGGCGGAAGATACCAACAAAGGGTCGTTGATAGCTTCCCTGTTGAACGTGATTCCATTTCCGTCAGGCAACTTCACGATTATAGGGTACGGTGGTGCTCTGACCAAACTCTTGTCGATGGACCCGATGCGATCCACCATCCTCTTGTGGTAGAGCTGCGCCGGAACCCTAGCGTCAGACGACGTGGTTCCCAAAACCTTGTTTTCACTGCAGAACATCAATCATTGGTCAATTCAAAATATTAAGCCAGAGTGAACTTATCTACTTCTAAGTGTTGAGCGACCCAAACTACCTAAAAAGCCTAGTTCCTAGTGAGGATTGTTGTATCATTTATTAGGGTCATGTCTTTAGTGAATGTGGAACTTGAGATTTTAACGCAACCCTCACAAGAGACATTTACAGTTATCTTGTTTGGTTGAATATTTAGGAGGGGAGGGGAGGGGAATGAAGGGGGAAACTCAATTTTGTCTTCCCGAGGAATTGGAGGGGAATTATGCCCGTTCTTGAACAAAGATAATAAGAATTAAATCCCTCACTTGTCATCCATCCCCTACATGTGCAATTTGCAGGTTACACTAAGGTGGCAAAAGTGATTTGAAACAAAAACAGCAAAAGATAAGATACATACATACAATACATACATACAAATAAACCTGAAATAATTAATCAGATAATAGAAAGAAACAGCAAGCGGAACAAAACATGATCCAACATGACCATTAAGAGTTAAAGCAACACAAATAATTGCAAGAGAATAGAAGGTACTTCTCCGACTCCATGCGTTTGGCCGCTGCCCAGTCAATATCGGCGGAGGCGGAGGCGGAGGGAGAACCGACGTTGACGTTGTCGTGGTGATCCACCACCTGAACCCTAGCGCCGTACGACGTCGTTCCCCAAACTTTCTCTTCGCTCGCGAGAGCCATGTTTCCCTTTTTTCTTTCTTTTCAATTATTATTATCTTAATCTTAGGGCATTGCTCCGGTTTCTATCTTTTTTTTTTTTGTTGATAACGTTGTTCTATCTTCTTTTTTTAAAGTGTTGTTCTATCTTCTTAAATCTTGTATCTTACTAGTGATTCTAAATCATTGATTTCATTGAAAAGATTACAATTAATTTAATCCAACCATTATTCCTTATTTTATTATTATTCGGATCTCACCATACCACATATATTTATATTATTTATTTTTAAAATTTAATATTTAAAATTAAATAAATGCTCCAACTAAAAAAATATTTAATTAATATTTATTACAATATAATTTAAAATTAGATTTAATTAATATTTAAATTCGGGCAAAGAAGTCCGAAGGAGACGCAAAACCAGCTCTAGCTGGTCAAAACTGAGTACACGAAGTGGAAATAAAGTCGTGCGATGCACAGAGGTTACTCGTGTTAATATTGTACATGATGATTTATTGTTGATGAATCCATTATTGCACGGACATATAACGCTTAGTAGGATATGTGGATGAAAAATATAATTTAACATCAATAGGCGATGATAATAAGTTTCACAATTTAATACCTTATTTAATTTACCTTATTTTAATTATGATAATGTAAAAAAGTGCGTTAATATGAGGATTGAAAATAAGTTACTACTTAATGAGAATAATATGTGTTACCAAAAATCATTATCGTTCAAATTGATCAATATCATTTATTCCTAAATAGTGTCTCATTTCCTTGTCTTATCCAATGAAATTGTGACACATCAATTAAAAATGATTGAATATGACATTTTCAACCTTAAGATTATAATCCCTAAACAAATGAGCTTACTCTATATGGGTGTGTGATGAAAAATTAAAAACAACATATATTATTCTCATTGGAGTAACTTATATGCTTACAATTATTAACTTATTCAATTTTTAGCTCTACTATAGTTTCATTACTTTTTTTTAATATGAACATTAAGAGTAAGAAAAGCATTATAAGAACTTTCCTTCTATCTTACACTTTTAGAAGTCTGATATAGTAAAATCTCATTTACACTTCAATGGGATCATTGCTCGTAATCTCATTGACACATATAGTTTAGGCTAGAAGTAATACAATAACCACTGATACTTATATCTGTACTATTGATTACCATTAAAAGACATTGTAAATCCTCAGAATCATTGTGTCACTTGAGGTCTGGACACCATTAGGTCCTAGCTAGTTTCTTATAGTTTTTGTTAATCCAAGATCAGGAGTATTCATAGGGTAACATTAGGACCATTGTACAGCTTCACAGACCATTATAAAGCTTCACAAAATTTGCATGGAAAAACTTCTATAAAAATAGAAAAAGAGGAAGAATGATCTAGAAATATGAAATTAGTGTAAGGGAACAGATAAAATGTAGTATTAAAATAGTTATGTACTATTTATGTGAAGTTTCTTCAAACTTCATAAATTAACATTGACAATCATAAAAAAGTTCTCATAACATTAAAAAGTCTTCTACATACTTGATCACATTCCAAACTGTTTGACACGTACATAATATAAAGTGCAATTCATTCTCAAATCTCGACCAAAAACTCAAAAGTACAAAGTATCATATCATGAATCAATGTAATTTGAAAAATTAATAATTATGCAAATTAGCATTGTATCCTAACACCGCCATAGCTCCTGCAACTTTTTCAGTTCTCTGTTGTCTAGACATGTAAGCCTATGTGTATCTACTCCGTTGCATCTCCGCTTGATCCATCACGTTCCAGGAAGATTTCCAGATCCAAACTAAAGAGAAGCAAATTGCCACACACTTGAACTAATACTAATATCAAGTCAGTGAGCATTACAACAGAAGGAGTATTGAATCTTTCTTAGAAGCAAACCGATAAAATCATTCACTTGGTGTCTGTTAATTTTCAACAGATAGAACTCCAAGGCTGCCCAAAAAGACAATGAGCTGGAGCAAGAGTGAAACCATCACCATTGTTGGTTATAGAAGTCACAATAGAAAGAAAATATGCTGATCATAAAAGTATACTGCATAGATGAAAATAAAACTCATAACAGCACTCTTCCATTGCCACTAAAGAATAATTTAGCATCAAATTATCACCTTCAATCATCACAAAAGCAATATATTAAAAACTAACAACTAACTGAACTCATTTGATTAATATGCTCAGCATAAATCTTGTTCAACAAAGTCACTGTTCTCATAACATTATTAACAGGATATCAAACAGTCTTAATTTTATGCATCCTAAATTTTATTGAAAAGTAACATACAGTAGACGGTCCCAATGACTATACTTTTATCCTTTACCATTCTACTTACAAAAATGATAAAAAAATTGTAAGATTAAGTACCCAAAAGAAGTCAACAAATAGAAGAATGGGGCAGAAAAAAAAGAAATATGCAAATAACTTTTGCTAATTTGACACCTGCAACTCTTCTTGTACCAGAAACAGATCAGATTACAAAGCAAGCTCTTAACCATTACCATCAGATGATCCTTACTTATGAGAATCCAAAAACATACCATATAACACAATAAAGTAGATGCATAAATAAGTCCAAGTAAAGATACAAAAACACTACTTGATTAAACTACTCCTTTGAAGTAAGTCCAAGAATTAATTGAGAAACTGGAACATCACCCACTAAAAGAGTGACAATGTGTTAAAGTATTTTTCTTAACCCAAGTTGAGTTAGAATTATACCCAATGCAATTTATTTCTCTTCCCAAGCATTTGAATCTCCGACTTGATCACCGATGTAATAACAGACCAAATATACAAATAGCAATTAAGGTAATACGATACTTTTTGTCTCTTTGAAAGAAAGAAAGGAAGAATGGGAGAGGGAACTGGATGAAGAACCCAAGGAGAAACTCAATACAACAGGAGAAAGGAAAACTACTAATGGAATTGAATGAAGAACAAAGGATGAGAAACCACACAATCAAAGGGGCAATTTATAAGCACATACCTGCCTAAGGATGAAGATACCAGGGAAAGCAAATAATCCATAGGGAATCCAGCAAGATCTTGAAGCTTTCAAACCAAACAACTGGAAGGTATAGCTCCTAGAGCAGATTGATGGTTAGGATGAAGCTCCTGGGTGCCCCTTTACCCCAAATTCCAGGGAAAATGGATATGAAAAGGATGATACGAATAGGACGATACAACTGCACCTTGACGCATAGTGTAGGTCTGGGAGTGAAACTTCACTCCAATTCTCAGGTTTGGAAGGCATAGGCGAAGGAGGAGGAGAAGGTACATAAATATATATCTCAGAAGAAATTCTAACTTCAACCACATAATGAAGTAAGACGGCAAGCACAAACATGTCAAAGTACAGTTTGTCCGAATGTACAAACTACCTAGTATAAATATATGTATTTCAGACTTTGTCTGAATGTAAACCTGTAAAACTTAAAAAAAAATCCAAAATTGTGTATCTGAATAGTCTATATCATTACTCAAATCCCGTAAAAATCACACTAAAATATCCCTGATAATCCTGCAACATAGACAGGGGAGGGGAGTAAAATATCTCTGAGAATCCATGAGATCACACTAAATTAAAGAATATTTATATCACTTTGAGTAATCACTCCATAAAATGAGCTATGTGTTAGTGCAACGGTTCACCAATCTAAAATCTAAATATATAAGATGAAACAAAAAAATATGCAAATCAAAATCACTTTTACTGTTATACCTCCTGCTCCCAATGTGAGCTATTTAAACAAAATGCATATCATTTAATTTGTTGTCATACAAATGTGTGTTTACCATTTAGAAAGAAGAAAAATAATTAAGAGAGGATTAGTGGTTAAAGCTTTATAAAATTTGCAAGAAAACTTAGGTACTAAGTTAAAGTATGAGCATAAAGCTAAAGTAAATATAACTAATGAGTATAAGGATGCAATTATGAGTACAACTAATACCTATGGATGCAACAACTATGAGCTTACTTTCATAAACTGCTCAGATTAGTTTCTGAATAAGCGTTTACATCTCTATCTAAAGATGCAAGTAAAATTTTCAGAAGTACGTAAGAACAATGATCATTCTTGAAATACCTTTAGAAAGAGACAATTCATCATTTTGTACTGCTTTCTTCCAAGAGACTGAATTGTAAATCACTGGGACAAAGGCATCACACTGATATACATTACATTGTTTTGCAACCTGCAATATATATGGGGAAAACCCAAAATCAGGTTAATTCTGCAGTTTCAAGGAGTGAAATTAATATGAAACCAAAAATTTGTTTTACATTTCATCAAATAAACTTGTTATAGTTTGTCAGTTTTGGACAAAAAGGTGTATGTTCCCCACCTTATAAATGATTAATGTTACTCAGATACATGGCCTCTAGATTATAACAAACATAATCAAACCATGACCAGATAAATTTGCTGCATCATGCTAATTTATGCACATCCCTTAACTGTTTGGTGCAAGAAGTAATACATAGAAAGCCTAAGAAACTTACTTCTGGAACAACATAAGATTCTGGATGCTCCACTTTTGGCATGCATTCCTTAATTTTATAGTAAAAAAAAAGGATATCAAGTCATCAAATTTTCTGGCAATTTAAGATGCTATGGAGAAATTTCTAGAAGAGGGAAGTAAAAGACCACAACCCCCATATTAAAGAAAGAAAGATCATAGAACACACACAAAGTCAAACAACATCTCAAATATCACCTGGTGGTAGGTCTTAAAAAATGGCCTAAATCACTAAATAAGAAACTACTTTCGAAGCTGTAAATAAATGGATGAAGAAAAAAAGTGTGTTTTGCTAATTAGCATAATTGATAAGGAAAAAAGGAGGGGAATGAAGTTCATGGCAGGAAAAATCATGACTTTTGATTTGAGAAATGAGAGCATAGCTATGATGGGTGAGAGAGAAACTCAAAGTCCAAGAGGAACAAAATTAATACTGAGCCAGATCCATTTAAAAAGTAATAAAAGATTGAGTTCAAGATGGAAAGCAACAGAGAAGGCATTGAGTTGCCATTTGAACCTTTTGATCCTGAAAGAGGCTGGTTTGGTCCTCCATATAAGACCCAGGATTTTAGAATTAATTAAATATTTAATTTCCAACTCACGCATAGGGTTTTTTGTCAGCGTGAGAGGAACTTGACTTGTGGTTGAGGTTTGGATTAGTATTATGAAGGAGAAAGTTCAGGAAATGACTAAGAATAATACTATAGTCGCTATAGGTTATAGCACGAGCTTTATTCACTTCCACCTTAGGGCGAAAGCGTTAGTAAACGACTAATTTGCACTTAAAGACACGATGAAAACTAATTCCAAAAATCTTCAGAGAAATGTTAGAACTTCTCTTAATCCTTCCATGACAAGCGTTTCGATACGAAACCCTGGAATGTACGAACGTCCGATTCTAATTCTCGGAGGTTTGCCGAAACCAAAACCCTGATAGCTCAAGAAACCTAAAATCAACCGACGATGAAGACTTTTTCTATTCAGAGCTTCAAATGAAGATTCCACACGCGCTCACCCATTTCTCTCGATGTTTCTAATCTTTCTTCAGAAGGAAGTTTTCTCATCCGACATCAACTGCAAAAAGTAGTTTTTCGGGTAAAACCGATTTACACCGACTTTGGATCGTTTGATTTAATTCCAAGAAACCTCTTTTGAGTTTTGGAATTCTGTCGCCAGAACCTATCTTAGAATTCACAGAGGAATGCGCAGGAAAAATCGGAATCGCGAAATTTTCATTTTTCCGCATTTTCCAAAACCTATAAATAGCTTGAAAAATGAAAAAAAAAAAACAAAAAAACCCTTCACCCATTTCACCCAAACCCGCGAGCAAGGACGAGGAGAGGAGGAGAAGAGATTTTCGCCGATTCTTGCCTGATCGTCTCACAGTTCGTTGCTACGCGTAGGCCTCGAGGTACTGATGCTTTTCCTTACCTCTGATCGTAAATTATGTCGCTTTTTTCTATGTCTTTCTGTGCTCAAAGTTTTGAGTTTTTTGTAAAACTGTCCAAATAACTTGATTTCAGTGTCTAAACTTATTGCCTACATGCCCAAGAGCATGAATATTCGGTTGTTTTCTGCTGAATCTCGCCGAATTGCCGCCGAGTTTCAATTCTGCTCAAAATACCCATTTCTGACAAAGGTTCCGCTTTTTGAGTCAAAAACTCTCGACTGAGCTTAGCGTTAGTAGGATTAGTCGTCATAATCGTTGTTGGTATCGACCCCATCTAATTTGTTTTTCGAAATTCTGATTTTGAGTTTCCGAGCTAAAAATATTGACCAAAATACCCCTGTGACAGTTTTTGACCCGATAATTTTTCTGAGAGTTTCCCTGGCCTAGATATCGCCTAAGAATACCTAGGAATCAATTTAGATCGAAGAAAAAGTTCGGAAACCCTATTTTTGAGAGTGGCCGAAACCTATTTGTTAGGGTATCGTGTCCAAAAATATTTTTTGGGTCTCTATGACCTGAGCCATTGCGTAGCTCTTTCAATTGTCGAAATTTTGGCGTTGGTTTCGTGTCATTCCGAGTTCTGTAGCTCGAGTTATGCGCATTTTAGCGAAAACATGTCTTATTGTCCATTCGTGCCTAAATGTCGGACTCTAGAGCTTCGAAAGCTTCTTTTCGGGTTTTGATAGTGTTATTAGTTGTATTGTTTCTTAGCGACTAAGCAATGATACTTTGCTTAAGGTTTGGAACGAGTTGAGCTGAGGAAAGAGACTTTGGAGCAATTGTTGAGGTTTCACAACTGAGGAGGACGTCCGGGGAACTTGCTGAGTTCGGGAGCTTCATTTTGGATTGGACTGGGATGTTGAGCTTGGATGAAGAAATTGGCTAAGGTAAGGGTAACTCAGTTTTAGAGCAATCGAAGTAGGATATTGCTCACATTTGTACGTCTTTGATAGAGTAAGTATGCCAAGCAGGTTCCTCCATTAAAACATCTTGTTTGATATTATTTTGTAGATGCATCAGAAAACCGTCCATTTGAACATTTTGCAGCGTTGGTTCGTTGAGCTGCCTATTGAGGTAGTAAACCTCCCAGCTTGAGACGAGATCGGAAGGGGTGAGAGTGTAGTTGATACAGAAAGTGACACCTGCACATTAGGGAACAGGTTTTGTTATGATGAATCGAGAAAAGAAGAAAGGTAAAAGGAAGAAGAAAGGAAGTAATTACATTTGCTGAGTAATTCTTCTTCTTCTTCTTTGTTGAGATGGAACCCGCTTTTTCTGAATTCTGACTTGATTTCCTCATTCATTTCGCGCTTTCTTTCTGAATTCAAAAACCAATCACAAGGGTTTTCCAGCAATAATCAGCCAACCAGTGCCGGAGGAGCAGACGGCGACGACGGCGAGTGGTGGAGAAGACGAGAAGAAGCACAGAACCCCTGTGTAAAATTGAAATCCCTAATTTACGAATTTTCAGTTTCAAATCCCGCTCAAAATTTCCAAATTTTTAACCTTTCTCCAAATTATACATTCACTCCCTCAAATCTTGCAATTCATTTCCGGCCCCCTCACTTAGAACCTGACTCACCACAGTTTCACCCACTTGATTTAAATTATATTGAGTTCTTTTACTTCACCTTCTATGTACTTGATCATTTTATTTTGCTTAATGGGCAATCATGGTTTATTATTTATTTGTTTACTTACATTTCTGAATTGTTCTAATTGAAGATATTTGGATCTTAGCTTTTAATCCTCATAGCTAATGACTCAAAAATCTATATTTAATGGATATTTCAACTTAACAACTCCACTATTTTGAAAAGTGATTGCTTCTCCTTGGTAGGTCAAAGGGGCATCTCCTTAACAACTCATTTAATGTGTTGTCCCATTCTTTGGACTTACATTTTTGTATTGATAATACTAAAAGCTCATGTGTGAATCATGCCTGCTTCTTTGTATTGATCGAGTAAATAGATATAACTTTCTGGCTATATTCACCTTATCTGCAGAAACACATGTTGGAAGAGAACACATCTGCATTCAGTACAAGATTTCAAAAATTGATAGTGTGAGCCTTTTTGGGTATTTAAATCTAAATGGAATAATATGTAATCGATTTACATCTTAATGTATGATTCGTTGTTTCAGAAAGGGTAAAGATCACACAAAAATATTTTGGGATGAATGCAGATGTGTTCTAAAAGAAATATCATCCATTTAATTCAGCAGTTCAAAATTTGAAAAGCTAGTGTATATTAAGGGAATAGCATTAAGGAGCTAGCAAAATAATAAAGTACAAAGAAAGAATAAAGAAACAACAAATAAACCTTAAACATTGAGCGAATGCATTTATAGTTTCTTCATAAGATCCTCAATTTTCTCAACAGCTTGATACATATTTTTCAGTTTAACTTCCTCCAATAGCAAAAAGCAAGTTCTGTATCTAGGCAATATATCTAGATCTATCATCTCCTCAAACAGAGAGAATGCCCACTTGCATCTATCTGCTCTACAAAGTCCATGAATTAGCAGTGTATAGGTTGAAAGATCAAGACCAAGATGATGCTTATTGACCATGTCATTTAATATTTCATTCAACCAACTATCTATTTTTCCCATCTTGAAACATGACTTGATCAATGGGTGGTATGTTTGAATATCAGGCTTACAGAGGCCTAAATCTTCCATCTCCTCCAATATGTCAAAAGCTCTCTTCACTTCTGCATAATGACAAAATATAGAAATCATCGAGTTATAGGTGGATGTATTTGGGGCCACACCAGCTTTAGGCATTTCAACCTTAAACACATGGTTAGCATCATCTATTCTGCCTGCTCTCCCTAATGTGTAGATGAATGAATTGTAGAAAAGTGTATCAGGCCTACATTCAGCAGACCTCATTCTCTCAATTACTTGCAAAGCTTCATCAAAATTTTCAGCCTTTGCCAGTGCACACATGATTATAGTATAAGTGACCACATTTGGGGAGCAATCTTGAGCCTGCATTTCATCAAGAAGATCATAGACCCTGTTAAAATTTTGTTCTTGACAATAACATTGGATGATGGTGGAATAACTTATAACACAAGGGCGACAACTATATCCTTTCATTTCTTGGATTGTCCAATGTGCCTCTTCGACACGACATATTTTGCACCAACCATGAATGAATATGTTAAATGTGTAAGCATTTGGAGCAATATGCTGCTTCAACTCCAAGTAAACTTCACGAGCTTGCTCAACAAATTCTTCCTTGCATAGGGTATCAAGCAACAAGTTCATGGATTCTGTGTTCTTCTCCAAGCCAATATTCTCACAGCATCTGCCCACTGTCCTGCCCCAACAAACCTTCTCATTACCTTGGCTATAGTATTGAGAGTAGTGATACTCCCCTCACACCACATTTCGTCTAAGAGATCTCTCAACTTGTCCATTACCTTCATTCTACCCAATATGTCTACCATCATGTCATATGCTTCTGGCGAATGTTCAAAGTTTGAATGCAAACTGGCCCATTTGAACAACCCCAATGCAGACTTCCAATCATCCTTATATCGCCGGAGCAATATGTTAATAAGGCTTTGAGACAGATGTAAGCCATCACAAGCTTGATCATTGCTTAGAGACCGGATAATTTCCTCCTCACTGCTTCTTTTGCCAACTTTTGCAGTGCGAATGTCCACGGATCTCATAAGTTCTCGACATTGTTCTTCATGCCTAAAGTCTCTAGCTCCTGATATTGCTAACCTATAAAATAAGCTGCTAGATGCAAGAACCTGACAACATTTGCAAGAGGAATGACGAACGACAGCCCGGTATATTGACTGCATCGGCGAAGCAAAGTCATGACTAGGGCCAGGGATGATAATCAGGAGATAAATTCTGGTTCAAAATAAAACCATACAGGAAATTAGCTTTGAGTAACTAACAGTGAATGAAAACAGGCATGTTACACTAGCAACTATTTTTATGAAGAAAAATAATCAACATATGATGATGAGTGATGACTAGTACCACACAACTCATATAGTTAGTCATGCCCATCATTTCAACTATTGTTGTGCCCATCATTTCCTCAACATGATAAAATAGAGACAAAATACTTAGCAACTCAAGTTTGTTTGAATTCAGTAGAAAATCAAAGTTTCCCTTAAACAGAGTCCACCCAGTGAAGTATAAAATTTACCTGCAGCAGCGGTGACAAGAACACGAACTGGGTCTTCGACCATTGGTTTTGGATCGAAGAAGAAGAGAATGAGTGTAAGGGTCAGTGTGTAACACAACGCAAGATTGTTTTATTTCTTCAATCATATGGGTCTGTTCTGTTGTCTTGGTTTTTTGGGACTAATGGGCTTAATTGTTTTGTTGAGTTATTTTGGGTCTTAGGCCTGTTCGAATACAAGCCAGCTAGTTAT
Organism: Lotus japonicus; assembly: GCF_012489685.1. Taxonomy (NCBI): domain Eukaryota; kingdom Viridiplantae; phylum Streptophyta; class Magnoliopsida; order Fabales; family Fabaceae; genus Lotus; species Lotus japonicus. The sequence continues at coordinate 4,536,065 of NC_080046.1, forward strand.
CATTGAGCAACAAAACAAAAACAAGGATCTATTTAGGGTTAGAAATTGTGTGGGTTGTTTGTGTTTGAGTTTGAGTTTTAGATATACAAAATGTTGAGAGCCGTTGTGACTCACCTTCGTTACCGTGTGAGCAACCTTCGGACCTCTTGGTCTGGCGCCCTCCGTGGCTCCTCCTCGTCATTGTTTTCTTAAGCAAAAACTAGAGAATGGTTCAAAGAGTGGTGCAAGAAACGTCGTAGAACATACTCTTCCGAAGAGGAGAAACTGTATAGGTTCAATATCTTCAAGGAACAGCTTGAACAGTGCTCCCGCTTTCTGGAGAAGCAGTGGCCAAATAATACTCAACTGCTTGGAGAGGCAGGGACAAAGAATACTTGTATGCCTGGAGAGGCATGTACAAGAATACTTATTCTTCCTTGAGAGGCAGGGACAAAGAATACTTAATGCCTGGAGAGGCAGTGCTAAAATAATACTTAGGCTGGAGGGGCTTTAAGAGTACTCAATGCCTGGAGAGGCAGTTCTGAAATAATACTTGCTTGGAGAGGCTATAATATTCAATGCCGAGGCAGTTTCTAAATAATACTCTTTCTTGAGGAGGCAAACTGAAGAATACCAATAAGGAGGAGTCCTTGGAACTCACCCTTAGTGAAATCTCGGTTAACACCGGTTAATACTGAGGACTGGATGTAACCCTATCATTCTGGGGGTGAACCAATAGAAAATCTTGTGTGTCATTGTCTCTTTCACTTACTCTTGCTTATCCTCTGCGCCAAACAGTAAAGATCATCAACTATGGTTTGGATCTTAAAGTTTTTGAAGGGCACAATTCAACCCCCCCCCCCCCTTTTCTTGTGCATTTGTTAGATCAACAGATTGGTCCCATTATCTTTTTCAGCGCCAATTTTTTTTACCACCACTAGCATCTGAGAGAAATCTCATATAATAGAAGTTTAGTTTAACAACTTTAATGCCCATTATAATTTCAATAGTGAAATAGATATGAAAAATGCAGCTTTAACTACTACTTTTTAGTCAAATTAAGCTACCAGTTTTAACATGGTAAGGGCAAGGTAACAACTTTTGATACATTTAAAGGCACGTTGATAAAGTTACGAAATGATAATAACAATATTTTATAGTTGTAATAACAATATGTTATAACTACAATATGCTAATACTCGTCTACTTATTTCTAACACATTCAAAGCAATGGAGAACCTTAAATTATAAAAAGTAAACTATTTTAGCTTAAAAGTTAAAGGGAGGTAAGCAGGATATATAGGGAGTTAGCTAAAACTAAATGTGGGGGAATAAATTGTGGTTCAAATTAGAAATTTCACCATGCAACACATAATGAGGTGCAAAATATCCCCGAGCACCCCTAACCCCCATCCCTTGGGTTCCAAACCTCAAACACGACTCCAAATATTCCCGGTTCTTAACATTTTGTAAAATAAATAAAAAATACAAAGGAAAAACATGAACATAATTAGCCAGCAAAATGGGACAAGTACAAATTTTGAAATAATAACAATGATATATAAAAGAGAAGATCGCGAGTAAATTATAAGAATCACATCACATAAGCAAACAAAACAAAACCTTTAAGTCCTAAAAGTCCTCTTTCTGCCTCCAATGAGAAATAGAAGTCCTTCACCTACCCGTGGTACATGTATACCTAGGAAAATGGTATAGAAGTGCTTCAAAGACAACAATAATTGAACAATTAACAGAGAGAGATGAGGGAAGAGCGGGAAAAAAAGGCTCCCCTAAAAGAAGTACAAAAGAAAGTCAGGGACAACAAATCACAAGTCACATGCTCAACAAGTTAATCGAGTGAAATAGTGGGAAAAAAACTAAAAAAATGTCACAGACAATAGAAATAGACTTCTTGTATAATAATTGGAAGTATGATCAACATCAGTGCTACGATTTAGCTAACAATAAGAACATTTTACCTCCTTTCTTCTATCCCTTTTTCGTTTGACCTCATGAAATGTATCTGAAAAATAACTGCTTAATGTTATTTTCTTTAGACACATATATAGTTAGAACAAAAAAATATGTAATACCAACAGTCACCCAGAATAATGCAATGATATTTTCAAGCAACTTCAAAATGTCATTATTAATTGTGGTACATAAATTGATCTACTGATAATTTGACATGCAAATGATGAGAGCTTGAAATTTCACATCTAAATCAATAACTCAAAAGTGAAGAAGGGACAGAATATATCAAAAGACCATGAAAGCATTTACAGAGACATACAAGATGATATATGTAAAATTAACCATGCATATTTTTATTTATATCTCATAATTAGTACTATTTTATTTGAATTATGACTCCAATACCAGCATAAATATGATCTAATAGTACAATAACCAAGAAAAGTGGAACGTAGAACCACAACAAGAACGCTCTTATCTAAGAATTCAGTTTTAATAAGGATGCTTAGACATACAAATAGTACATAGATCCATTAGACAAACTATAACTAGCCAAAGGAGCATTAAACAATTGTCAACAGAGCTAAAAATTTGACAGCCACAGTAAATTGAAAGATAAAAACATCTCAAATTCCTTCAAATGAAGTAGAATCAAGTCCACAACTGCACCAGGTAAGCCAAGCACATCTGATATGACACAATACACTCAAAAACACCAAGAAGATAAATTATGTAAAGAAATAACTCAACTTATCTCACTCCAACTACACAACACCTCACAATAATCAAAAGAGGTATCAAAAAACCTAAACTTTTCAACATTGGAACAAAATTGAAATTTCTACATGCCAAGGTAGACCAAACCTGAAAAAAATGAAAATGGGGATTGAAAAACTTCATAATAATCAAACTTTGTCCCGTAGGGCCCCACTCTACACTCCAAAACCCCAATTTCATCCACATGCTCCCAGACCAAACAAAAATCAGGTGAGAAAAACACGCCAAAAAAAAAATAGTTCAAGATCAAGATCAATATAACCTAGTAGAAATGAACAAAAGGACATGATGTTGCCCTGAAGGAGGAGCTTCTGAGCAGTCTCATGGGGATCCATGGAACACTCCTTGGGCACTGCATAAATTTCATCCTCACTATAGTTACCAATGATCTCTTTGATGTTCTGGATCATCTTCCTCACAGAGCTCAAAATCAAAGCCCTCATCTTAGTGGTGTCCATTGTTGCAACACAATGACACAAACTTTTCAAAGGGAACACAAAATAAAGAGAGAAAGCGAAAGAGAAACCAAGTGGGTGTGTAGCAAGAGAGAGAGGGGGGGTTAGTGGTTTTTATTGGTAATGATAGCAAACAGATACACTCACTAATGAAGATAAATTTGAAGATTTTAAATATGGGCACAAGGTGTGTTGTGATCTGTTATTACCTTTCAAACAATAAGTTTTGAAGTAATTGCACTAAACTCCTCTCCTCTTAGATATGAAATTATTTCATTGACCTCACATCTTTAATATATCACGTAGAATAACATAAGTGTGTTAAGTGTTATAATGATAAATTGTAAGGGAAATCAGTGTAATAATGATAAACGTAAAGGGAGGTTAGTGCAATGTTTTCAATCAAGTAAGGGTAGCTAGTTTCTTGTGACGTGATGTGATCAGAAGATATAAATAAAGATTAAAAAAAGGTGTCTCCCCTGAAGTTTATCATTGTGACATTGACTTCTCCTCTATTATTTAATAAAATGTAATGTGATCAGAAGAGAGAAATAGTGAGAAAAAAGGTGTCTCCCCTAAAGTTTATCATTGTGGCATTGACTTCCCCTCTATTATTTAACAAGACACTAACTAAACACTAACTACCCTTACTTTATTGAAAACATTGCACTAACCTCCCTTTACGTTTATCATTATTACACTGATTCCCTGATGATTGATCATTTTAACACTTAACACGCTTATGTTGTTTTTCGTATATATTAAATATGGGAGGTCAATGCAATAATTTTATATCTCAGAGAAGAGGAGTTCAGTGCAATTACTTCAGAACTTAATGGTTGAAAAGTAATGGATCACAACACACCTTGTGCTCAATTATATGAACTTCAAATGTTTATTTGTTAGTGAGTGTATATGTTTGCTATCATCACTTCCAATAAAAACCACTAAACCTCTATCTCTCTACACACCCAATTGGTTTCTCTTTCTCTCTCCCTGTTTTTTGCTTTCCCTTTGAAAAGTTTGTGTCTTTCTGTTGCAACAATGAACGACGATGGGATGAGGGTTTTGATTCCGAGCTTTGTGAGGAAGACGATCCAGAACATCAAAGAGATCACTAGTAACCATAGTGAGGATGAAATTTATGCAATGCTCAAGGAGTGTTCTATGGATCCCAATTAGACTGCTCAAAAGCTCCTCATTCAAGGTAACATCATTTCCTTCTGTTTATTTGTTGCTAGGTGATATTGTTCTTGATCTTGAACAATTTTTTTTGGCGTGTTTTCCTCACCTGGTTTTTTTTTTGGTTTGAGAGCATGCAGATGAAATTGGGGTTTTAGAGTGTGGAGTGGGGACCCTGCGGAACAAAGTTTGATTTTTTTATGAAGTTTTTCAATTTCCATTTTCATTTTTTAAGGTTTGGTCTACCTTGGCATGTAGAAATTTCAATTCTGTGCCAATGTTGATCAAGTGTTGACAAGTTTAGGTTTTTTCATACCTCTTTTGATTATTGTGAGGTGATGTGTAGTTGGAGTGAGGTAAGTTGAGTTATTTCTTTACATGAGTCATCTTTTTGGTGTTTTTGAGTGTCATATGTCGTATCATATGTGCTTGGCTTACAAGGTGTAGTTGTGGACTTGATTCTACTTCGTCTGAAGTAAATTGAGATGTTTTTGTATCTTACTGTGGCAGTCAAGTTTTCACCTCTGTTGGTACTTGTTTAGTGTTCCTTTAGCTAAGTATAGTTTATCTAGTGGATCTCTGTACTATTTGTATGTCTAAGTATCGTTATTGAAACTGAATTCTTAGATAAGAGTGTTCTTGTTTTGGTTCTACGTTCTTCTTTTGTCGGTTATTGTACTATTAGATCATATTTATGCTGGTACTGGAGTCCTAATTCAAATAAAATAGGACTAACAATGAGATATAAATAAATATATTCATGGTTAATTTTACATATATCATCTTGTCTGTCTCTGTAAATACTTTCATGGTCTTTTGATATATTTCGTCCCTTCTTCACTTTTGAGTTATTGATTTAGATGTGAATTTCAAGCTCTCATCATTTGCATGTCAAATTATCAGTAGATCAATTCATGTACCGCTATTAATAATGACATTTTGAAGTTGCTTGAACATGTCATTGCATTCTTTCGGGTGATTGTTGCTATTACATATTTTGTTGTTCTAACTATATCTCTGTCTAAAGAAAATAAACACTAAGCAGTTGTTTTACAGATATATTTCATGAGGTCAAACGAAAAATGGAAAGAAGAAAAGAGGTAATATGTTCTTATTGTTAGCTAAGTTGTAGCACTGATGTTGATCATACTTCCAATTATTACACAAGAAGTCTAATTATGTTGTCTGTAACATTTTCTTAGTCTTTTTTCCCACTGTTTTATTCGATTAACTTATTGGGCATGTGACTTGTGATCAGTTGTCCCTCATTTTCTTTTGTACTGCTTTTAGGAGAGCCTTTTTCCCACTCTTCTCTCATCTCTCTTTGTTAATTGTTCAATTCTTGTGGACTTTCAAGCATGGCTATACGACTTTCCTAGGTATGCATGTACCACTGGTAGGTGAAGGACTTCTATTCCTCCCTTGAGGAAGAGAGAGGACTTTAAGGACTTAGAAGTTTTGTCTTGTTTGCTTATGTGATGTGATTCTTGTAATTTACTCATGTCCTTCTCTTTTTTATTTATCATTGTTATTATTTTAAAATTTGTGCTTGTCCTTTTTTTTTTTCTGGCTAATTATGTTTCTGTTTTTCCTTTCTTTTATTTTTGATTTTACATAATGTTAAGAACCGGGAATCTTTGAAGTCGCGTTAGGGGTTCTCGGGGCAAATTTTCACCCCATTATGTGTTCCATGGTGAAGTTTCTAATCTGAACCACAACTTATTCTCTTACATTTAGTTTTAGCTAACTCCCTATACCTCCCTTTATTTTTTCAGCTAAAATAGTTTAATTTTTATAATTAAGGTTCTCCATTGCTTTGAATGTGTTATTGAATGTGTTTATAAATAAGTAGACAGGTATTAACATATTGTGAAATTACACGTGGACACTTATATGTAAATAGGTTTGCCACGCGGGCTAGTGACTGAGTAAAAGTATCTCAGAAATGCTTTATGACGTCATAAGGACTATTTCGATTCAAACAAAATTTGTCAGGGTCTAAAAGCTCTCAATTTTTTTATAGGAACCATTTTAGATTATGGTGTATAAATCAGGGATCAAAAACATATTTAACCCTTACTTGTTTTAATCTTTAGCATTTATGATTAGATCTAACAGTCATAATTTATTCTTATGTTCTAATATAAAAAGACTATTCTTATAAAATACATTCTCTCTATATCTATATCTATAACTATAACTATAACTATAACTATAAGTAAAATTATCTGCTACTTAACATTGATGTTGGTATTATCTAAATCTTAATGAAGAGTATATTTTTAATTAGTTGGTGATTAATTGATGGAGAAATATTAATGAAAGAATTCATAATGAATTAATTTTTCTATATAATAATTATATAAAGTATCACAATTAGTTACTGATATGCCATATATTATTAAATTTTTTAGAAATTTTTTAAAATTAAATTATAATATATTATTTACTACTAAATCTTACACAAGTATACATTATTTGATAAAACTACTCCAAATAAATTTACGTGACATTTATGAACATTTACCTGAGGTGTCCTATGATGGTATATAAGAGGAGATGAGCATTGCAACGAATGCATGTGGCATTTGGAGAGTTTCAACCGATCTATGAGCCCTAACGTAGTGCCCGAATTAACTAAAGGGTAATAGAGTTGGTGGAAAATACTCTCATCATATCGAGAATAATCAACCTATGTAATCTGCATGTAACAATGAAACAAACTAATTAAATAAAAATACAAAATGTTTAATTAGAACACTTAGTTTAGAGCATGAAACACTTAGCTTGGACAAACAATTGGTTATGTGGCATGCACACCACATCCAAAATGAAGTCTCCTATAGCTCATGAATAGATTTTCAATGTCGACTAATACATCTACATGAAAACAACCCACAACCTTCTACATTATACTTGTGAAACCTTATCATATTCATTTGCAAAACTAAGACAAGTGGGGAAGGTAATTGAATGTCACCATGCATCTGAAAACTGTTAATTAATACTAATAATTTCCAACCAAATATAGAAAGTTTACAAAACCTAGAAAACGAATAAAAACATACCATTAACAAAGATTCACTTTTAGATCCATCCATGTTAGTATATATCACAAACACGATGATTTCTCTAGCAATCAGTGATGGAAACATGTCTAACCATTAACCCCATATATAGAATAATTAGTTCTTCAAATAACTTTCACTGTTATTCAAGAGAAAAGTAATCATCATAGGCAAGAGAGTATAAGAAGTTGGATATCATATGGTGCCCATAATGGCTCGATGAGGGCCAAATTATTGATCATTACTACCCAAAATTTTATTGAAGTTTTAGTTACATAACTAATGGGCTTTGGGTCGATATAAGGAGAAACATATTCTTCTTCATTAAGTACTTATTTCTCCTCATTTGAACTCTTAGTCCAGAGAAGGATATCTGGCTGAGCCATCTTAATTATTTCATTCATAGAAGCTAATGCAAGATCCATAAGCACATATATTTCTAAACAGACTTCACTACCCATCATCAACTTCATTGGTTATCTAGTCCTAGGAAATGCAGATGGTTGATTTCTCAAAACTACATCTACACATCAAGTCCCATTGGCAAGAGCCTTCATGAGACTAGCCGATGCGAATGCACCTATGCGATTTAATTCATCCATTAGTCGATCATTTTTCATAACTACTTCATCCTAAGTGAAAATTGACCTACAATGATAGTTCCACCACAATTTTTGCATGTTGCATTTCCCTTAAATTCCTTCATCACACTGTTATTTTTCCAAAGCTTCTCATTTTCCCACATATTGGTTCACGAGAATCAATTCATTCAATAAATCAAAAAGTGTCTGAATACTAATATATTTCAATTTACCTTTAATTGGATTCTTCATTTTTTTGATACCAAAACTTGACATTCTTTTTCTTCAAGTCAAGCTTCTTACTAAGATACATTTGTGCCTCATTGGTACAATGAGTGTCCCTGGGTAAAGTAAAACATTTAAGAAAAAAAAATCCAAAATGAAAATCGCCTCAATCAAACATGTCAATCACAGTTATAAAAAATAGTGCATTATTTCACAAATCCATATGCTTCAAAATTTTCATAAAATTTTGTAATCCTCATTGCCTGAAATCCTCACTAACCAAAATTACATATCCATAATGACTGCCAAAAGGACACCAATTGAGAAATCTAGAGGGAAAAAATGACAAAAAACATAAATAAGCCCCAAATTTTGTGAAAACCTTTCATATCTATGAAAGAGATCAACAGAGAAAGGAAAGGTGAAAATCAAATACAGATCCATAATGACAACCAAAAGGTCATCAATCGGGAAATCTAGAGGAAAAAATGACAAAAACATAAATAAGCACCAAATTTTGTCAAAACCTTTCATACCTACGATAGAGATCAAAGGAGTAGGTGAATGTGAAAACCAAATACAGATCCAAAATGACTACCAAAAGGTCACCAATTGGGAAATCTAGAGGAAAAAATGAGGAAAAACATAACTAAGAACCAAATTTTGTGAAATACTGTTGTACCTACGATAGTGATCGAAAACGAAGGTGAAGGTGAAGGTGAAGGTGAAAACCTCACAGCTCTCGCATCTACTTTCTTTCACAATCATCAGCGTGAAGGTGATCTGCAACATCAAATGAGAAGGTGAAATCTACGATGTCAAAATGAGACAACTGTGAAAGAATGAGGCGAATATGAAATAAGTGACCTAAATGTTACAATCACAACCCCTCACTTTTTAGTCCATAGAAGATGGTTGGGTGGCTCGCACCAACGACAGCGAGGGACATGAACGGCAGCTGGATAAGGTGGCTTAGGGTTTGAGTGATTAGAGAGAGGAGAAAGGATGAAGGGTGACTTAGGGTTGGAAAGTTAAATATAAAACTTCGCTCATATCTCGTAAGGGCTAAGCCCAAAATAATTTGCGTTACTATAAGTAATTTGGGTCTTGGGCCTATTCAATTTCAGAGATTTCAGACCAAGACCCAAACCAATGGCACCAGGTTGACATGAAAAAATCCAAACTAAGCTTTAGCTTTCAGGTTGGTTCAAGTCATTCAAGATGATTAGGTTGACCTTAAACCATGTGCACCCACCCTCGCTTTGATGTTGACTCAAATATTATACATTATCTATATATATAATTAATATGAGGTTTACAGAAATAAGAATATTAATCAGCTATTGAAGATATTTTATACTATTACTTAAATTAAATAATAATTGTAAAAATTATGATATAAAAATTTCAATTAGCTAACGATTAAACTTTATAGTATAAATACATTAACTTTTAATAGTAAAAATTTTAATGCCTATTAATTATTAAAATTTGTTAAAATATTAATTATCATTCACAACTTGGAGAAAATCAAAATATTTAAATGACACTAAGTAATGTTAACTACTCAACAATAATAAAAAATAGCGAAATTTAGTTGAAATATTTACTTGAAGGTCATTGACTTCAAATGAAAAAAAAAATTATTGCAAAAAAAAAACTTTCTTATGTGAATCAAAATCAAAGATCATTTATATATTTATCTGTATATAATATAAATTTATGTATAAGAGGCAAGCTTCAACCATTTTTTTTATTTATATGTATAAATATTATGTTTAAGAATGGTTTTTTAATTATATATTATATTAATGTCAAATATAATTGTACTTAGAAATTTAGTACATTATTTTTTTCCTAAATAATATTTTATTATACTTATGGTATTTTAAAAAGGTTTAAATATCATTTGTTTTGTGGCTGCCCGACATCTCTTTCTATCTGGTCTCATTTTCGATCGGTTCTCCCTCCTCTTGCAATTCATGTGTCGTTCCAGCTCTGGTTTACAAAGCTCTTGTCCCATAATCATAATCGGTTAGGCAACACAGTACTCTAGTGGTTATGGAAGTGGAGGAACAACTACGTTTTTGCAGACCAGGCATGAGACGTTGGTTATGTATTACGACAATTGCTGCTGGACATCCAAAACGGGAGACGATGGCCATCGTGCAAGTGAGTTATGGACTGCCCCAAGTGCATGATGATGCGGTCACGACTGCTGCTGTGATGGTGGGTGCTGCTGTAGAGGGTCCGGGGTTGCGCGTGGCAGTAGATGGAAGTTGGAATCCGACAACAAGAAGGATGGGATGTGGGGCGGTGCTTCAAAATGACAATGGTGAATGGATATCAGGGGTGGCAGTGAGTACTGTGAATGGGAATACTTTCTTAGCATAAATATTAGCAGTAGAATTGGGCTTAAAACAAAGTTAGGATCTTGGTTATAGGAAGGTGCTTTGTCGTTCTGATTGCCTAAGTGCAATGGAAATCCTCCAATGCCGAGACGACATATCCACATACTGGGCCAGGGATACGATCATGCAAATTAGAGGTATGATGGATTGAGACTGGACAATGGCTCTTGCTCATGTCTCTAGGCGGATACTTTGGCACGGCAAGCTTCTTAGGAGAGTTGGGAAAAGAAGGCTTGGAGGCATCCTTCGGCTTGCTTGGTCAATTCTTTGTACCACGACTCATTAGATTAGTTGCTCAATTTTCTATTTTATCTTCCGAATGTAACAAAAAGTAAATGGAGAAGCAGAATTTCCTATATAAATATTTAACAAAAGAATAGTCCTTGTAAGTTCTCAGTCCACGCGAGCTTGATGCTTCAAACTTCAGAGACGACTTCTTAGAGAATCCAATGCTAGTTCTTTGAGGTGAGTTCTTAAGTTAAGAATTAAGAACCTGGTTCTTAAGTATTGGAGATGGCTAAAAAAAAATGTATTGGAGATGACTCACATGAAGTTCTTAGTTCTTAAAAATAAGAACTAGTTCTTATATAAGCGAGTTGTTTTATGAGTTCTTAGCATAAAAAAATATTTTTTTTCTCTCATCTAAATTGTTTTATTACTTTATAAATTGTTTTATGAAAATAAAAAGTATAAATAATGTGGTGTGGTGAGACCATAAAAATAGTGCTAAGAACTCAAATCTAAGAACTTGTGCTTGAAGCGAAATATGCAAAAGTTGCTTGAGAGTTGCTTAGAGCACATGTGTCAGTACGGGGTCCACACGAATAGTGCTAAGAAGTAAAAATTTAAAACTAGGGATGAAGATGATATTAATAATATAATGAATTGTTACGCTTAAACTTAATTAGTTTAAATACACTTGCGTTAAATAATTAGTTATTATTTTGGTAAATTCTGTAGTACCCATAAAATATTTTGGGTATGGTACCCGTATTGAGTAATTTAATAGATGGTTATTATATTTTTTTAGGTAAAGTTTACATTTTCGCATTTCATTTTACTATTCAATTAATTTCATCTCATGAATTTTGTTTTTAATGAAAAATAGTTTTGTTGTAGAGATGAACGATAATGGTTGAGACGCGCGCAAAATGACTATGATTGACGGATGGAAATAGCCTAAAAAACACAACCTACAAATTTCATGTCTCTAATAATAAAACGTTACATCACTACGATAAAGTAGTATCAAAATTATAACTTGTACATGCTTCTTTATTATCAAATTATATCATTTTGGGTACCATACCTTAATTTGGGTTAAGGTACCATAGCAAACACCTATTATTTTTTTTTTGTCTCTACTTGATCTGAAATTTCTACACAAATTAGATTAACTCTGCCTATTGATCTATGTATGTGCTCAGTTCTGAGTTTATATGAATGGAATAAGTATTTTGCCGCTCATCGAAGTCTCATCTAACTTGAACAAGATTGTGTTACCGAATACCTGTAATTTTAAAAAGAATATTATTTCAGTAATACTTTCTTGTTCAATTGAGACAAGTTATCATTGGAGAGCAGGGGCTTATGTTTTACAATTTAACAATATAAACTGCGTTCAAACCTGTCATGTTTATTTCATTATCAGTGAGCGTGAGTAAGAGAATAGATATGAATAATAGAAGGGCTAATTAAAAAATGTTTATGACGTTCCAGATCATAAGTAGACATCAGGCGTGTTGATCTTGTAAAGATTAAACAAATCAAACAAGTGCCTGCAGCGGATTGGATCGTTACTTATTCTGACTTCGATATCATCTTTTGATGATGAAATATTATTCAGTTTAAGAGGATTAATTTTGCCCAACATAGTCAAATTCTCATATAAAATATCGCTAGTCGCTGTCTCCACCAGAAGCAAGCTGCTTCTTATTGTCCTCTTGTCTCCTTGTTCAAGGTGGTTTTTTTTTTACTCCAACTATCCACCATAGGAAGGAGTCCTCTCGGCCGACAACATTCAAATCATAATAAGACTAGTAATATATCCTTAGTGCAAAGTTTTTCTATATAAATCCGAAACTTATTTAGAAAGAAACAGACATATGTACAGTATGAATCAATTATTCAATAGTTTATTTGTTTAACAGGATGTTTTGGTGTAAGTATTCAATCACTTTTCAAATGCTTATTATTTTAAATTCAGAATTTTGTTACAGTTAAATTTTTTTTATACCTTTTGCGGGTGTATTGTTCGGGGACCAAACTCAAATTCTAGCCGCATGCTCAGTCTGTGTTAGCGTGATTTATTAGCATAAAATTTTAAATAGCTTTTTTTATTGTTATTTTATGCAATTAGAGTTCAATAACTAATAATTTTTAGTTATTATTAATATAAACTTGCAAGTCAAGATGCGTTTTTACACGCTAATATATGCAATTATTATAGTCCATCGTCTGAGGTTGAAAAATCAGTTGCACTAATGACTTCAATCCCTACGTAGTTTTTTTTCGTTACAAGAAAAAATATCAACAAAACCTACACTAACAGATCCCTACAGAGATGTTGAATAACAGACGAAAGAAAACCTCCAAAGTCCAAAACCGTAATGAAGAGCCATCTCTAGATGCCTGCCTCGCCAACTCATTTGCAATTAAGTTCCCTAGGAATGTGAAAAAATGAAACATTCCATCCCGTATGATTTTTTATTTTTTGATAAGCCAAAACATTGCATTGAAACAGCACAAGGGGTGCCAACCCAAATACAATGAGAGAGGGTTCAATCAAAGATCGAACCGAAAACTGAAATAAGTGCAATTTACAAGAAAGAAACAGAAACAGGATAAGCCCAAAAGCCCAACAACCCGTATGATACATGCCTCTAACTCTTAGAATATATCTCTAAGCCAATGATTTTGGACGTCTACGGTGCGCGATTAGCTCCACCACTTCACACTGACTCACACACCACCTACTTATAACTTAGAGTCTAGACATGTCGTAACGCCTCCTCCATGACAAGTATTGCAAGTAGAGGGGTCTCAACTCTCATCACCACCGCCGCAAGAGAAGCCTAAAATCGATCGAACGTCCACTATGATCTCAAAGAACACCTCCTCCTCCCATTCTATGCAAGGTCTGAACCTAGCTCCCATCAATATTCAACTTCACCTTCCCTTGAGAGTAGGACTCGTCCAAACTGCTGGGGTGTAAGCCAAGCGCCCCTCACTTGTTAAAGTTTAAACTCACGGAGCACAATCTAATCTGGTGAAGAACATATATAGCTTATAGTCCAAGGGTGATCCTTAATTAAACACAATATTGTTTGGCCATTTACATATCAATCATAGGATAGTTTGCAGCTAGCTAACACATGATTTCTAATAGTTGATAAAGAAAATAAAAATTATTTCAATAATTATGCATTCGCAGTAAAAAAAGTTTTTTACCGACTTTCAATAAATCAAGTTTTCACCCTTTATCCACCCCAGAAACATATTAAAATTAAAAATAAATATGGAGAAATATGATTATATTATAGGTTTGTATATAAAACTCTTTATATCAATAATGTATAATTACGTTCAAAAAATAATGTATAATTAAATTAAATTCAATAGAATAAGATTATCACATGTCTATATTTTGTCATATTAAGTACTTGTGAGCTATTAATTAAAAATCACTTTGTCATTTTACCCAAACAAAATTGTGCGAGGGCAAGCATGAAACGAGTAATGATATATTTATACCTTACTTTTTTTTTCACATCTTTTTCACTCATTTTTCTTTCTATCTCTCTCTGCATTTCCTGTCACATCACATATCATATCACTTATTTCTCTCACTCCTCTTCACATTTTAAAGAGGTGGAGGTGAAGGTAGAAATGGATGGGATCTAAACATTATTAAGCATGAAACGTAAGAAAGACTTGAACTTTCAACGACATGAATGTAGAACAAAGTCCAAGTCTTCCCTCTAAAATCATAACACATGATACATCAAATAGAAGTCATTTTCACAAAAGCAACCTGAAGTAATATGTGTCATGTGGAGGACAATATAAATAAAAATATATATACCATATTCTGAAATGGTAGTTGCGTAATTGCTGACTAGTTAATTTTAAACCTTCAAGGAACCGTAGAATATGCGCGCGGAAGATGCCATAGTAAACTAGAATCCATACATGTTCAAAAAAAAACTAGAATCCATACTTTAAAAAAAAAACAATTTCATGATTGTGATGAAAGAATAATCTCACGCCTATCGCATGTGAGATACCTTAATTTTGAAAAAAGAAAAACTAGAATCAATGATGGTAGGGTGAGACTCAACATATTATATACAGGGAAATGATTTTTATTACGAAAGACTCCCCAAGAACAACTTATGAACAAACAATAGTTACCCATTCATCCAATAAAATTCACCCTTTTATGCTTAGTGTGTCCGTAAATTTTCTCCAACAGCACCACCATTTCTTGCGTTTTTATTTATTATCAAGGTATTCCGACAACTGGTATCATGAGACTTATCCTCTTGAACCTCAAAGATCACATTAATTGGGTAGACTTCTCATATCAAATCTTTCTCTATACAATCTAGGGATCGACACAATCAACTAAATACTTAGGAGCCCTAGATTTGTTGGGCATTTCTGGTGTTTCGTGAGGCTGACTTTAGTAACTAATAATAGCACCCCTCTTATATATATGTGGCAAATTTCAATGGTTTCTTTTCATCCACACAACACACATGACACAATTATGTGCCCTAACTTCTGGTAAATAAAACACTTGTGTTATTATGATTATGGGTTTTTACTTTATACGATTTTAATCTGTTCTATCTACAAAGTTGTGGTAGAAAGTAGCATTGCTACTCACACACGAGAGATTGGCATCAGCATCACGAAACTAGATAAATCCAAGGCAGATAATGTTGACCATAAAACATGTGCATCTTCCTTTTCAAGGTTAATGTCATTGTTCTTACATTTCCCTGGGTTTGTTTGAAAGCACAGCTTGCTTTGAAAATTGGACGCACACCCACATATTCAATTCAATTCAAGAAATATAAAATGAGAAATACTTTTGAAAACGCAGATTCCTAAATTATCTGTGTTAATTCTTTATTGTTTTCAACAAATGTTTCACTTATTTATTCAATAGCCAGTGTTTTTGGGACACCTTTAACAAGACCTTTTAAATAATTAACTTCACATTTATATTTCAAAGTCTATGCAGCATGAACTATGATGTCTTAACAATCAAATAATTACTACTAATTTGGCTAAAAGAGAAAATTCAAAAGGAAGAATATTATTAAATAGGCACTAACCTGGCTATTTAAAGTCATGAACTCTCACTGAAGAAGAACATATGATTTCTTGTTCCTTTGCCAGAATTCTTGAATAGGCTTTGGAGCAAGTTACCCTAAGAACAGTTTATTAGCTTCTGCTTATTACAAATCTAGCTATGGCTCGTGGTGAATTGGGAGTGCTTACTGCCCTTGATACTGCCAAGACACAATGGTATCACTTCACTGCCATCATCATCACTGGTATGGGATTCTTCACAGATGCATACGACCTGTTCAGCATACCAAACGTTACCAAGTTGCTTGGCCGAATATACTACACAAAAGAAGGTTCACCAAAGCCGGGAACCTTGCCTGCAAATGTTTCAGTTGCAGTTAACGGTGTTGCGCTCTGTGGCACACTAGCAGGCCAACTTTTCTTCGGTTGGCTAGGAGATAAAATGGGTAGGAAAAAGGTTTATGGCCTAACTCTTGCCATCATGGTCGTCTCTTCTCTTGCCTCTGGCCTCTCCTTTGGGCACACCCCAAAGGGTGTGATTTCCACCCTTTGTTTCTTCAGGTTCTGGCTTGGTTTTGGCATTGGTGGTGACTACCCTCTCTCAGCCACCATCATGTCAGAATATGCAAACAAAAAGACTCGCGGCGCATTCATAGCCTCAGTGTTTGCTATGCAAGGCTTTGGAATCTTGGCTGGCGGGATTGTTTCCCTCATAGTTTCCGCAGCATTCGATCACGCATTCAAGGCTCCGCCATACAAGGATGACCCTGCAGCATCCCTTGTCCCCGAAGCCGACTACGTCTGGCGCATCATCCTCATGTTCGGCGCCGCCCCTGCAGCTCTCACCTACTACTGGCGCATGAAAATGCCCGAGACAGCAAGGTACACAGCACTCGTCGCGAAAAACGCGAAACTCGCAGCGCAGGACATGTCAAAGGTGCTGCAAATGGAGGTTGAAGCTGAGCAGGAAAAGACGGACAAGATAGCCGAGCCCGAAACGCAACAAAACAACAAGAACAGCTTCGGCTTGTTCAGCAAGGAATTTGCTCGAACACATGGCGTGCACTTGCTCGGAACCACTTCAACATGGTTTCTCCTAGACATTGCATACTACAGCTCAAACCTCTTCCAAAAAGACATCTACAGCAGCATTGGGTGGCTCCCTCACGCGGAGGAAATGAACGCGATTCAGGAGGTTTACAAGGTTGCAAGAGCATCAACACTGATAGCACTCTGTGGCACTGTACCAGGGTACTGGTTCACAGTGGCATTCATAGACCATCTGGGTCGTTTCATCATACAGCTTATGGGGTTCTTCTTCATGACAGTGTTCATGTTCGCACTCGCAATTCCTTACAATCACTGGACACAGAAGGAACACAGAATTGGGTTTCTTGTGATGTACGC